>NW_024349505.1:1528329-1795115 GCF_902729225.1 Pteropus medius | reverse complement strand
CTAGACTTCAGAGAAGTCCAATCTTGATATATAAATTTGGGATTTATCTGCAAATAGATTATCTTTATAGCAACAGTGCTAGATGAAACCGTGCAAAGAGAACGTAGATAAAAAAGAGATCTCCAAGAACTAAATTCTAGGGAATTCCAATTTTTAGAGGTCAGGGAGATGAGGAGAAACTAATAAAGGGGACTGAGAATAGGCCGCCAAAGAGGTAAGAAGAAAATTGAGAATATGTAATGACCTGGAAGCAAAGTGAAGGAAGTATGTCAAAGGGAAGGGAGTAAATCACTGTGCCCAATGATGACACAGTAAGATGAGGAAGAATTACACATTGGATTTAGTAACGTGGAAATAATTAGTGACCTTGCCAGTAGCAGTTTTAGTGCCATAGTTGGGGGAAAGAGGCATTTTAATGAGCTTAAGAGGAGAGGAAAGAAATAGGAGATGGAAACTACAGAACATTAATTTGAGGAGTTTTGCTACCCAGAGAGGCAGAAAAATTGGGCAGTTGCAAACAGAATAAGTGGAATCAAGAGTTTTTTTTTTTTTAATTTAAAACAAATTGGCTAAATTACAGTGTTTACAGACTAATGAGAAAGAACCAGTAGAGAGGAGAAAACATAATGACGTCCTTGAATAGGTGAGAGAGGTAAAGTGAAGGGAATCAGATCTAGTCTCTTGACTAAGAGTAAGGACAGTGCAGACATAGTAACAGTAATATGAATCTCAGGATCCACAAGGAAGTGAGTAATAGAAATAAGCAAGTTCATTAGGTTAGAGTAAGGCTATGGAATGACAATTTTGAAATTTGAAGACAAAAGTTTTGAAATAATCATTTAGAAAATTAGGAACCAGATAGCTTTAAAGGTTTACTTAAGATGGGGCATTATGGATTTAAGATAACAGCAGTTGGCAAGTTTGTGTGTTTTAATCCAGTCATGTTTAATTTGGTGAGTAAAAGCAAGAATTGGTGATTAATTGGATTTAACTAGAAATGGAATTTGTGTATGAGGTATAATAAAATGAGAGAGACAAGAGTGTGTTTATTAAAAAGTGATTATGATGATTGAATATAAATTTTACCTTGGGAGAAGAGGAGTGTGAGGAAATAAGGGTGGCAGGGATAGTGAAAAGGTGGTAGGGTCAACGTATTGTAGATATCTATGCAGTTGAAAGAGTGTAAGGATTGAGTTGGAAGGATAAGAAATGGTGGTCAGAGTGTTGTTTTATTTAAATTGAGATCTGGGGCCCAGTAGTCCCTGAGTTGATCATTACAGTGACGATTTTTGAGCCCATAATGCAAGCCATCTAACGAACACACCCTTTTAAGAATGCTGCTTAAAGTAGATTTATTCCTGACTGAGCAAGTTGTCTGGTGTAAATATTTGTACAATTCTAAATGGCTTCCCTACATTAATTTAAGCAGATGTTACTATCTTAGTTTTTTCACTTTTATTCTTATATCAGGTCCTTAAATCTGCTCCAGCTATGCCTGTTTCCAAGATTTTATTAAATAGTCTTGAGCAATTTCGATAGAAATGTTTTTTCCTTAAATCAAAGCTACATGAGTTTTTTTCCCCCCAGAAAAGATTGACTGCTGCTTATACTTTTTGTATACCTAAAGTATTTGAAATATCTTCAGCCACATTATAACAGGGTTTTGTTGTCTCTTAGCATCCTGGGTGTAATATGTCTTTATTCCTATATGAAAAGCTCAGCAGGTAGTTAAAGCTAGTCCTCTATCCTCATCTCTGTTTAATAATATCTTTCCATCAGAATTCTCTCCTGATCCTGTCTGCTAGTTTTTTGTGGAACTCTTAACCCTTCACGATATGATTTTAACAATATATCCTTTAGCCACAACTTTAGCCACAACTTTAGCCACAATCTTTAGCCACAATCTTTAGCCTTGATGCTCTAAGTGAAATCACCAATCAGGCTTTCACTGCCCTTTGCCCTTGCTATGACTTGGCTGTCTGCCAGAATTGTTGTGACTTCTATAGCTACTCATTTGTCTCCTCCTGCTTAGTCTCCTCCTCCTCCTTAACCCCAAAACTTTCTTTGCAGCGGTCGCTGGTTTTTTAGGCTTCACCTCATGCAGCAAACTCATCGAATTCTGTGAAGTTAATAAGATAGCATTATTAGAAGCATAGATAGAGATTCCTTAAAGTGATCTGTTTAAAGCGTTAATGCTATTTACTGGCAGAGTCAGACCTGGAATTCAGTTCTGATTCTGTGTTTCAAGAATTTTCTTATTCGTTCACTGCCAAAACAAAACAAAACAAAACGAAAAGCAAAAACTCACACACACAAAAACAACAAACCTTCTGAATATAAACACTTATCCATGGAAACAAGTGAACCACATGAAGAAGAGTAGTCTAATCAGACTGATGGAGCACTAATGCCTAGTGTGTGACAGATATACCTGTTGATTGAAAAGAATTGATTCATCATTCCATGTAATTTTCCCTCAATGAAATGGCATTCTGTAGTCCCTTCTACTAAATGCATCAGAGTATCTTCAATACTTAAAATAGCTGTGAGAAGTTTTTGCACTGTTTTCAGTTAGTGTTCACTAAGTATTATCATTATTAATGAATAACCATTTTTAAATTACTGTGCATGAGTAGCATCATCTAAAATACAAAACCCTTCAAAATGGGTTAGAACATTACTGTTTTACAGATGAGGAAACTAAGGCTCATAAGTTATTTGCCAAAGGTCTGACAGAAACTAAAGATTTATTACATCTTTATTACAAGATAGCTATCATGAAGAAGACATCATGGACTGTTTTTAAACATAAAGTATTAATTTTTAATGGCATAACCACAAAAAATATTCTCATAAAAATAAACTCAAAAAGAAGTAAAAAATGTAATTTTCTATTCCATCTGATTTATGAGAAACAATAAGGGGCCAGAGCAACTAAGCAAACATTCTAAAATTAGAATCTAACCTGAGTTTCAAATCGGATTCTAATAAGCAAAATTCTTTTCATGATTTTGTAATGTTGCCACTTTTTTTTTGTCACAGGATTACAACATTAACATTATTAGTAGATCTACACAATTGCTTAAAAATCACTCATTTCTTCAGAATTGCAGACTAAATTAAATAAAACTTAGGAGTTCCTCAGTAATAATGTTATTTTTCTAGATTGTAAGTACTTTAAAATTACTCATTTTAAACAAAAGATGATATAACATCTTTGATAATGTATTCATTTTAAATTTTCAAAATTCTATTTAATGAAATATAAGGAAATACTCTGTATTATCGCACCCAAAATTGGTCAAAATGTATGATAAATAGTAAACAGATTTAGTTGGTTTGATCCACTTTTATTCATTATCTAAAAGAAATGATAAAGATTTCCAAACTATAAAAGCAAAGTAACTTTACCAATTATCAATCAAATGGCATTGAATACTAACCTTTCTTCCTTGAACAATAAGTATATCAATTTTCCACCTGAAAATGGGTACACAATTTTGGTGAGTGTAAAAAGTCTTTGCTGAGGAAAACCTATGTCAAAGTATTTTATGTGGTATCAGTGGTCACTGTATTTTCTAGTGCCAAAATACAGAAATATTTTAAAGAATCTAATTAATAATTTGATAACAACATGTAAATTAGTTTATACTAAATTTTAGTCAAATGTGGAAAACAGTAGCAAGCAGTAAGATATTCTAGTGCATGTAGATTTCAAATCTATGAGGTGCATGTTTACTTGAAATGTTTATGTGCCACTGAACTAAGCACTACCTAGTTATTTTAAACAACAATTTTACTATATTTGTTAAATGTTACTACATGTTTTTAATATGCATATTAGCTGAAGCAGGATTTTCATTAAAAATAAAGTCCTCATAATGAAGACTAGTACATAATAGCTTAAAAAATGAGGAAAAAACAAAACTCATAATTCGTGGATTAAATAATTGCATACACTGAGAATCAAAAGAATACATAGATAAATTACTGGAAATAAAAGTTTAGAATTGTAGTTGTATTTATTAATAAAAGCAAATAGTTGCAAAATAAAATTATTTTAAAGGGATACTATTTAATATAGAATTTAAAAAGCCGTGCTCAGGGATAAATCTAATTAAAATGGGTAAGAATTTTAATGGAAAATAATTTTTAAAACATTTTTAGAAGGGAGAGTTTTGGTCAAGATGGCAGAATAGGAAAATGCTTTGTTCACCTCCTCTCATGACCTCATCAAAATTACAACTAAATTATAGAACAATCAACCTGGAGAACCATCTGAAGACTAGCTGAACAAAAGTCCTAAGGATATAAAGAAGAGGTCATGTCGAGACTGGTAGGGACAGAGATGTGGAACTGGCTGGACCCACACCCACATGTTGCAATTGAGAATCCGGAGGGTTATCTCAGGTGCAGAGGTCCCCCTGAGGAGCAAAGGCTCCCAGCCCTACACCAGGCACCTTAGTCCAGAGCACCAGTACTGGGAAAAGGAACCCCTACAACATCTGGTTGTAAAAATCGGGAGGGATTCCAACCGTCTGGGTGAGATGGAAGATTGCTGGAAACCCAAGCATCCTCTTAAAGGGCTCTCACACAGACTCACTTGCTTGCAGGCATTCACCTTGGGTTTTGGCAAAAGGACAGCAGCTCTGGAGGCACCAGAGACATCCAGGGAGAAACTGAGTTCTGTGGCTTCAGGGAGAAGACTCGAAGGACTGCCACCATTGTCCCTGTGTTGAGCTTCCTCTCACATGGCCAAATTAGAATCTGCATTAGCCTAATGAACTCCACTCATTCCACTGTGTTGAGTCCCTGAGACCCTGCCCCACCCAGCTCACACACCATCAGAGGCTCTTTCGGCAGCAGGCCTTGGTCTGACCTGCATTCTTTTTTAAAAAACTCTCAAAGGTCCACAGGCCCCAGGCAAGCGGTGTCTGACCTCAGTATGCCTGAGCCTTCTGCTGAGTGGCCCCAGGCTCAGCAATGGCACTAAATCTGAATCTGCATTGCCCTGATGAACACTGAGACCTCTGCTCATCCAACTCGTATATCACCTGAGGCTCTTTCAACAGTTGAGTCTTATAGGCAGCCAGCAGGTAGTGGCAGGCCTCAGAATGCCTGTGTGTTTTTCTAAGCTGCCACAAGCACAGTACTGATGGCAGCTGGCCTCGATTTGCAGTGTGTCCTCCCCCACACACCTCCAGGTTCAGCATAGGAAGCTACCAAGAGTGGATCGCTTTGTAGCTCTTGCCAAGTAGCCCTAGACTGGTCACAGCCAGAGTCTGACTTTTTCCTGTACTAGAGCTCCTCCCAGAACCAAAATACTTGGTGGCCAGCCTCAGACTATCATAGAGCATCACCTATTTAGCCCCATAAGCAGCACATCCAAAGGGTGGTCTTGGAAGGCATCAGAGCCTGGTGGGGCAAATCCCGCTCTGTTGAGTCAGCCCTGCTCAGGAGCTCATATGCTGTGGTCAGGGACAATCCTCACAGCCAGTTAGCCTGAGAGTCAACCCTACCCAATGATGTGCCAACAACAATCAAAGCTCAATTACAACAGGAGGGTACACACAACCCACACAAGGGAAACTCCTAGAACACCTGGCTCAAGTTATCAAGGAGACTGTGCCACTGAGCCCCACAGGGCACCTACTACACAAAGCCATTCAATTAAGACTGGGAGACAATTATATGCCAACAAATTGGATAATCTAGATAAAATTTCTCAAAACACACAATATTCTACAAGTGAATCAAGAAGAAAGAAAATCCGAACAGACCAATCACTACTAACAAAATTAAATAAGTAATCAAAACACTCCCAACAAACAAAAGTACTGGACCACATGGCTTCCCAGGTGAATTTTACCAAACATTTGAAGAATTAACACATATTGTTCTCAAACTATTCCAAAAATTCCAAGAGGAGAGAAGGCTCCCAAGCAGATTTTATGAGGCCATCATTACCCTGATTCCAAAACATTCCAAAGACATTACAAAAGAAAATTATAAGCCAAATATCCCTGATGAACATAGACGCAGAAATCCTCAACAAAATATTAGCTAACAATTTAGGAATACTTTGAAAATGTCATATGCCATGATCAAATGAGATTTATTCCTGCGTTGGTTGGTTCAGTATCTGCAAATCAATTAATGTGATAGACCACAGAAACAAAATGAAGAATCAAAATCATATGATCATATCAGTAGATGGGAAAAAAGCGTTTAACAAAACCCAGCATCCATTTATGATAGAAACTCTCAGCGGAGTGGGAATAGAAGGAACGTATCTGAACATAATAAAGACTATGTATGTCAAATCACAGATAACATTATACTTGATGGGGGTATCTAAAAACATTTTTTCTAAGATCAGAAACAAGATAAGAATGTCTACTTTCACAACTTTTATTTAACATTGTATTGGAAGTCCTAGCCACAGTAGTCAGACAAGAAAAAGAAATAAAAAGCATGCAAATTGGAAAAGTAGAAGGGAAACTTTCATTATTTGCAGATGATATGATATATAGATAGAGAATCCTGAAGAGTTCACCAAAAACTATTAGAATTGATAAATGAATACAATAAAGTGCAGGATAAAAAAATAATATTGAGAAATTGGTTGCATTTTTATATACCAGTAGCAAACTATCAGAAAGAGAAATTAAGAAAGCAATCCTATTTACAATTACATAAAAAAAATACCTAGGAATATATTTAACCAAGCAAATAAAAGACCTATACTCTGAAAATATAGAACATTGAAGAAATTGAAGAAAATACAAATAAATGAAAATAAATACCATGCTCCTGTATAGGAAGAATTAACGTTGTTAAAATGTCCATACTAACCCAAAGCAGAGTCAGTGCAATCCCTATCAAAATACCAATTGGCATTTTTCACAAAATTAGAATAAATAATTCTAAAATGTACATGAAACCAAAATAGAGATCCCAGAAATAAATCCACACCTATATGGTCAATTAATCTATGATAAAAGAGGCAAGAATATGCTATGGGGATAAAGACAGTCTCTTCAATAAATGGTGTTGGGAAAGGTGAACAGATATATACAAAAATGAAACTAGACCACCTTCTTACACCATATACAAGAATAAACTCAAAATGGATTAAAGACTTATATGTAAGAAACAAAACCATAAAACTCCTAGAAGAAAACATAGGCAGTAGACTCTCTGACATTGCTCTTCGTAATATTTTGTTCTGATATATCTCCCCAGGCAAGGGAAACAAAAATAAATGGGATAATATCAAACTAAAAATTTTTGCACGGCAAAGGAAATCACCAATAAAATGAAAGACTACTGAATGGGAAAAGATAATCACCAATAATACATTTGATAAGAGGTTAAGATCCAAATTTATAGAGAACTCATACAACTTAACACCAAAAAGAACAAACAATTCAATTAAAAATTTTATTGCAGAAGACCTGAATATACATTTCTCCAAAAAAAACATATAGATGGCCAATAGACATATGAAAAGGTGCTCAATGTCATTAGCCATCAGAGAAATGCAAATTAAAACCACAATGAGATAACACCTCAAACATGTCAAAATGGCTATCACCAATAAATCAACAAACAACAAATGTTGGTGAGGATGTGAAGAAAGGGAACCCTCGTGCACTGTTAGCGGGATTGTAAATTGACGTAGCCACTCTGGAAAACAGTATGAAGGTTCCTCAAAAATTAAAAATAGAACTATCTTATGACCCAGCAGTTACACTTCTGGGTATTTATCCAAAAACACTAATTCAAAAAGATATATGGATCTCTATGTTCATTGCCACATTATTTATAATAGTCAAGATACAGAAGCCACCTAAAAGCCCATCAACAGATGATTGTATAAAGAAGTGGCACATATATACAATAGAATATTATTTAGCCATAAAAAAAGAATAAAATCTTCCCATTTGTGGCCACATGGATGGACCTAGAGTGTATTTATGCTAAGTGAAATAAATCTGAGCAAGACAAATACAATATTATTTCTCTTAAGTTTGGAACCTAAAGAACAAATAAATGAGCAAACAAAACAGAAACAGATACATAGATATAGAGAACAAACTGACCATTGCCACATGGGAGGAGGTTTGAGGGGCTTGGTTAAAAACTTGAAGGGATTAAGAAGTACAAATTGGTAATTACAAATTAGTCACAGGTACATAAAATACAGCATATGGAATATAGTCAGTAATATTGTAATGACTATGTATGGTTCCAGGTGGTACTAGACTTATCCAGAGAACACTTCGTTAATTGTATAAATGTCTCATCAATATGCTATAAACCTGAAACTAATATAAAAGAATATCGAATGTCAATAGTAATTGAAAAAAAAAGTCTCGTACCTAATGTTAACAAATACTCGTTACTGACTTTTTTGCTATATTGGGTATACAACATTTGGTTCTTATCTAATCTGACCTGAGTATAACACTTGGAACAATTAACTGCTCCTTACTTGTTTTCTTTTTATATTATTTTTAATTAGAAAAAAAATTTAATTACAGAAAATAAGAAAATGTTAAAACTTACACTTGTGTTTCCAATACCCGCAAATGATGATTGTTAACATTTTGTGTATGTGCTTTAATAATATATAACTGATATCATAAAAAAAAATTACAGGCATTAAAGAATTTTTAAATAAATGTGAGATATGCCATGTTCATGAATTGAAAGATCCAATTTTGTAACATTAACAATTTTAATGTCTCAACTGTGTTTTAACATTAGTCATGGATTTTTTACTTTTGTTTTTGTGGAACTTGACAAGCAAATTCTAAAAATTATATGAAAGCACAAAAGCTGAATAATTGTAAAGATTCACATGAAGAAAAAGAACAAGATGGAGAACTTGCCTTATAGAATATGAAGACCACTATAATACAGTCTTAATCTTATAAGTTTTGTTAACCTAAAAATATAAAGCCAAAGTGAGAGACAACAAACATTTACTTGAGATCACAGAATTGCAATTCTGGGGCACATACTCAGACAGATACCCAAAATGTATCTGATAAAGGGATGAAGACAAGTTTTTTTTTAAATGAAAATGGGAAGGAAAACTAATACATGAATAGAGGAAAGGAATTTCTATTAATGTTAACAAACTGAGTTACTCTTTAGCTATAAATGGCTGGGTAGTAATTCTACCTTCAGAAGGAATATCTGTAATTAACAGCCCTTGTGGTCAGGATGTCTCCTTTTCTGTTAGTTTTACAGTTGTTTGAAGACAATGTTGGTTTGGCCCAGTCTATAAGTTTTTTTGTTATTTTTTTGCGGGGGGTCCAGTTTATTCCAAAGGTTCAAAGATCAAGATATGGAAGCAGTTCCTCTAGAATGGCTGCTCTGGCTCCAGTTAAAATGTCTCCACTTAAGGCAACTTTCCACAAGTTATAGAATTTAGTTAATGAAATCCTGACACAAATTGGATTACAGAGAAATGGAACAGAATAAACCAAAAACACATGCACAGATTTATGTATATTTAAGGCAGAGGTGACACTGCAGATCAGTGGAAAATTGAAAAGCTGTAAAAAGGAAAAAAAAAAAAAAGAAATGTTAACCCTACTTTAAATCAGATTCAAAAATATATTCAAATGGATTAAAGTCCTAAATGTTAAAATAAAAACTATAAAATTTTAGAAGATAGTATAGGAGAATATCTTTATGATCTTAGACTAGGGAAGGTTTGTTTGTTTGATTTTTATTAAGCAAGAAAGGAGAATAAAGCACTTATTGAAGAACACTGATATTTTTTAAAGTCTGTATTAAAATTATGTAATTTTGTTTCTGAAAAGACATTTTAAAAAGAATGCTAAGACAAACCTTAGAGTGGGACAAGATATTTCAATCACATAACTAAAAAAGATCTGGTATCCAGATTTATGATTAAACAAAGCAAAACAAAACAGAAAAATGGCAAGTTTTGAATGGTCTTTGCACAAAAGAGAAATTTTAATAGGAAAAAGTACTCAACTCAATTAGTATCAGGAAAAAGTGAATTAAAAAATGGTAACTATTAGTATAATATCCTATACATACTCCAAATTGGGGGAAAAAAATTTTCTGGTAATATCAGGTAATGGAGCAAAGGGAACTCTTATACCTTCTGGAGAAAGTGTACATTTTAACAACCACTCTAGAAACAATTTGGCATTGTATAGCAAGGATGCACATACTAGGAATTTTGTTATTCTCCCATGTAAATACCTAGCAATTCTCTTGCACATGTTCATCAGGAGATACATATAGTAGTGTTCATAGCACCACTGTTTATAATAGCAGAAACTTGAAAGAACCCAAGTGTCCATTAGTAATGAAACAATACATAAATTATAGTATATTCAGATAATGGAATGCTGCTCTACAAGATAGATTAATAAACTACAGCTACATGCCTCAGTATAGAAGAATCACATAAAAACTAAAGTTAAATGAAAAGATCAAGACACAAAAGAATATATAGTGTGATTCTTTAAAGTTCAAAAATGAACAAAACTAAGCCGTATGTTGAGAAATATAGATATTAAAACAAGAAGAAAAGCCAGGGATTGATCATTCACAAAGTCAAAAGAGTGGGTAGGGTTGTGACCACAGATAATGGTAGGTCAATCTGGTGTAGGTGTAGAAGAACTGGCAACACTCTAGCTCCTGTCCTGCATAATGGTTACTTAGGCATTCACATCATAATTTTAAGTGTACATATATAGTTTATGTATCCTTCTTTCTGACATAATGTAACAGTTTTTTAACTTATTATTTAAAGTATTTACCTTCCAGCAAAAGGTCTATATTACTGCTAAATCACCTAGGATACAGTCCCACGATGAGTATGCCTTTTTATACTTTTGCCATTTAGCTGTTTTTCCTTTTTTTTACTTAATTTTTATCAGGGTAACTTTGGTTAATACAATTATTTAATTTTCAGGTGTACATTATAATTTGACACCTGTATATTCTATTGTGTGTTTACCACCCAAACTCCAGTTTCTTTCAGCTACCATATATTTGATCCCCATTACCCACTTCACCCTTCCCTTACCCCCTATATTTGACCCCCTTTAACCATCTACCTACTCCCTCCTCCCTCCTGCCTTCTCTCTGATAACTACTAGTCTATTGTCCATGTCCACAAGTCTCTGCTTATTTGTCCTATTCATTTGTTGCTTTTAGGTTTATATCCCCTATATAAGTGATATCATGCATGTGATTTTCCAGTTTTTCAGTCTGGCTGATTTCGCTTAGCATGATTATCTCGAGGTCCATCCAGGTTGTCGCAAATGGCAGTATTTCATCTCTTCTTGTAGCTGAGTAATATTCCATTGTATATATGTACTACAGCTTCTTTACCCAATCATTATAGTTGGACACTTAGGTTGCTTCCATGTCCTGGCCTCTGTGAATAATGCTGCTATGAACATCAGTGTGAAAATATGTTTTTGGATATGGGTTTTCAAGTCTTTGGGATAAGTACTCAGTAGAGGGATTGCTGCATCATATGGTAGATCAATTCTTAATTTTTTGAGAAACTTCCATACTTTTTTCCATAGTAGCTGTACCAATTTGCAGTCCCACCAGCAGTGTATGAGGGTTCCTTTTTCTCCGCATCCTCTCCAACATTTGTTATTACCCGTCCTGTTGATTATGGCTATTCTAACAGATGTGAGATGTTATCTCATTGTGGTTTTGATTTGCATTTCCCTAATAGCTAGCGATGTTGAGCATCTTTTCATATATTTGTTGTCCATTTATATGTCTTCTAGAGAGAAGTGTGTGTTTAGGTCCTCTGCCCATTTTTTGATTGGATCGTTTGTTTTTTTGTTGTTACTGAGTCGTATGAGTTCTTTGTATATTTTGGATATTAGACCCTCATCAGAGGCGTTGCTTGCGAATATATTTTCCAATTCGGATGGTTGTCTCTTTACCTTGTTGACGGTATCTTTTGTTGAGCAGAAACTTTTTAGTTTGATGTAGTCCCATTCATTTATTTTAGCTTTTACTTCCCTTGCTTTTGAGGTCAAATTCATAAAATCCTCTTTAAGTCCAAGGTCCTTGAGTTTAGTTCCTATGTTTTCTTCTATGCATTTTATTGTTTCAGGTCTTATATTCAGGTCCTTAATCTATTTTGAGTTAATTTTGGTGTGTGGTGATAGACAACAGTATAGTTTCATTCTTTTGCAGGTGGCTTTCCAGGTTTCCCAGCACCATTTTTAAAGAGGCTTTCCTTTCTCCACTGTATGTTTTTGGCTTTTTGGTCGAAAATTATTTGCCCATATAAATATATGTTTACTTCTAGACTCTCGATTCTGTTCCACTGGTGCATGTGTCTGTTTTTCTGCCAATACCATGCCATTTTGATTACTGTCACTTTGTAGTATAATTTGAAGTTGGGCAGAGTGATATCTCCAGCCTTGTTCTTTTTCCTCAGGATGGCTTTGGCAATTCAGGGTCTTTTGTGCTTTTATACAAATCTGATGATTTTTTGTTTCATTTCTTTAAAAAATGACAATGGGATTTTGATGGAGATTGCATTAAATCTTTAGGTAATGTGGTCATTTTAACTATGTTGATTCTTCCAATCCAAGAATAAGGAATATCTTTCCATTTCTTTGTATCTTTGATTTCTTTTAATAGGGTCTTGTAGTTTTCACTATATAGGTCCTTCACATGTTTCGTTAGATTTATTCCTAGGTATTTTATTATTTTTGTTGCAATTGCAAAAGGAATTATTTTTTCCACTTCTTTTTCTGACACTTCGTTATTAGAGTATAGGAATGCTATGGATTTTTGAACATTGATTTTTGTATCCAGAGATTTACTGTATTTGCTTATTGTTTCTAGTCGTGTTCTTGTGGAGTCTTTAGGGTTTTCTATGTAGAGAATCATGTCATCTACAAATAGGGACAGTTTGACTTTTTTCTTTCCTAATTGGATGCCTTTTATATCTTTCCCTTGTCTGATTGCACTCACTAGGACTTCTAATGTTATACTGACTAAGAGTGCGACAGTGGACAGCCTTGCCTTGTTCCTGATCTTAGAGGAAAGGGTTTAATTTTTTTACCAACAAGTATAATGTTGGCTGAGAATTTATCATATATGGCCTTTATTATGTTAAGTTTCTTTCCTTCTATACTGATTCTGTTAAGTGTTTTGATCATAACTGTATGCTGTATCTTGCCGAAGGCTTTTTCTGTATCTATTGATATGATCATATGATTCTTTTTTTAATTTGTTTATGTGATGTATCACATTAATCGATATGCGTATGTTGAACCATCCCTGTGCCTCTGGGATGAACCCTACTTGATCGTGGTGTATAATCTTTTTAATATGTTGCTGTATTCATTCGCTAGTGTCTTACTTAAGATTTTTGCATCTGTGTTCATGAGAGATATTGGTCTGTAGTTTTCTTTTTTTGTATTATCTTTACCAGGTTTTGGTATGAGGGTGATATTGGCCTCCAAAATGAGTTGGGAGGTATTGCCTGCTCTTCGATTTTTGGAAGAGTTTGAGGAGGATAGGTCTTAAATCTTCTTTGAATGTTTGGTAGAATTCACTGGTGAAGCCATCTGGTCCTGAACTTTTACTTTTTGGTAGGTTTTTGATGATTGCTTCAATTTCCATACTGCTGATCAGTCTATTTACATTTTCCAGTTCTTCTTGATTCAATCTAGGAAGGTTGTGTTTTTCTAAGTACAGGTCCATTTCTTCTAGGTTATTAAATTTGGTGTTATATACTTTTTCATAGTATTCTTACATGATCCTTTGTATTTCTGCGGTGTCTGTCTTAATTTCCCCTCTTTCATCCCTGACTTTGTTTATTTGTGTCATTTGTTCATTTGTGTCATTTCTCTTTTTTCTTTAGTGAGTATAGCCAGGGGTTTGTCAATTTTATTAACCTTCTCAAAGAACCAGCTCTTTGTTACATTTATTTTTTCTATTTTTTTTGTTTGTTTTGTTTTGTTTTCAAATTTATTTGTTTATGCTCTAATTTTGATTATTTCTTTTCTTCTGCTGACTTTAGGCCTCATTTGTTCTTCCTTTTCTAGTTTTTTAACATGAAGCATTCGGTTGTTTATTTGGGCTCGTTCTTGTTTTTGGACGTAGGCTTGCAATGATATGAACTTTCCTCTTATGACTGCTTTTGCCATGTTGTAAAAGTTTTGATAGGTTGTGCTATCATTATCATTTGTTTCTATGTATCTCTTGATCTCTCCTTTTATTTCTTCTCTGACCCAGTTATTCTTCAGTAGCATGTTATTTAATTTCCATGTATTTGTGATTCATCCTGCTTTCTTTCTACAGTTGATCTCTAGTTTCAAAGCATTATGATCAGAAAATATGGTTGGTATGATTTCAACCCTCTTATATTTGTTGAGGCTGTCTCTGTGTCCCAGTATGTGGTCAATCCTTAAGAATGTTCTATGTGCACTAGAGAAGAATGTATAAGCAGCTGTTTTAGTATGAAAGGCTCTGTAAATGTGTCATTTAAAGATGTTATTTCCGTATTGATTTTCTGTTTGGATGATTCGTCCATAACTGACAGTGGAGTATTTAGGTCCCTTAGTATGATAGTGTTTTGGTCTGTTTCTCCCTTTAGTTCTGTTCGTAATTGCTTCACATATTTTGGGGCTCCCTGATTGGGAGCATAGATATAAATAAGTGTTATGTCTTCTTGGTGCATAATTCCTTTTATCATTATGAAGTGTCCCTCAATATCTTTCTTGACTTTTTTTATTTTGAACTCTATTTCATCTGATATTATTAGTACTGCTACTCCAGCTTTGCTCTGAATGCTATTTGCTTGCAATATCTTTTTCCACCCTTTCACTTTGAGTATGTATTTGTCTTTGGAGCTGAGATGTGTCTCCTGGAGACAGCATATGATTGGGTTTTGTTTTCATTCTGCAACTCCGTGCCTTTTTATTGGTGAGTTCAGTCCATTTACATTTAGGGTGATTATTGCAATATGAGGTCTTCCTATAGCCATTTTATCTTTTGCTTTCTAGTTGCTTGGTGCTTCCACTGCTTCCTTGTCCTTGTGTTTCTGTTTTCTTTATTTTGGTTGGCTTTTGTGGGTTTTCCCTCTGGTTCTTGTTGTTTTATATAATATACTTCACTTCTGAATCTTTGGTGTGGAATTACCATTACGAATATGTAAAGGATAGTTGTGTATACACAGTCGCCCATTTTCTTCTGCGAGTGACTTATCTCCATTCCCCTTTGGGAATTTGGATCTTTGAATCCTCCCCTTTTTAGTCATTGTTATCTCAGTTTGTCCCTATGTATGCTGAACATTAATTACTATCTTGCTGTAGCAATTCTATTATTATTATTTAAGCTTATAATGCCCTGTTATCAGTCAGGTTTGCACTCCTCTGCTTTTGTTCGCCTGATAGTCACTTTACTCCTGATAATGTTTTTTTGGTTTTTTTTGGTCGTTTTGTTTTAGGTAAGCTGGCCACTTGCAATATTTCCTGTCTGGCAGGCCTCGTAGTGGAGAATTCCTTCAATTTTTCTATGTCTGGAAAGGTCTTAATTTCTTCTTCAAATCTAAAGGAGAGCTTAGCTGGATATATTATTCTACACTGGTAGTTCCTTTCACCTAATAGTTTAAATATCTGATTCCACTCCTTTCTGGCTTGTAAGGTTAGTGCTGAGAAGTCCAACGATAATCTAATGGGTTTTCCGTTATAGGTTACCATCTTCTTTTTCTTGGCTGTCCTGAGAATTCTGTCTTTGTCATTGATTTTTGATGATTTTAAAACAGTGTGTCTTGGTGAAGGCTTTTTTGGGTTGAGATAATTGGGAGTTCTATTGACTTCTAGATTTCCAAGCTCCAGGTTATTTTTTTAGATTTGGGAAATTCTTTTCAACTATTTGTCTGAAAATGCTTTCTAATCCCTGCTGCTCTTCCTCCCCTTCGAAAATGCTTATCATTTTTATGTTTCCTCTCCTGATGGTATCAGCTAGTTATTGTATTTCTCTTTCATTATTTTTCATTCTTCGATTCCTCTCTTCTTCCTTCTGATTTATTTCTAGATTTCTGTCTTTGATATCACTGAGCCTTTCTTCCATTTGGTCAACTCTATTTCCCAAGCTTGTTATTTCATTTTTAACTCTTGCAGTGTGTTATCTCCAGAAGTCTATTCGATTCTTTTTGAGGGTTTCAATCTCCTTGCTTAAGAACTCATTCTGCTCATCTAGTTGTTGTTTCAATTCCTTAAATTGTTGATATGATTCATTTCAGATCTCACTGAGTTTTTCAGAATTACCACCCTGAATTATCTGTCATTTAATTCGCATATTTCTATGTCTATAAGCTTATTTTCTGGAGATTTTTCTCTTTCTTTCTGAGATGCCTTGTCACCTTGGTTGTTCATGGTGTTTAATGGAATATTTCTCTGCCTCGGCATTATTGGAAGTATATTCTAATTTTTTCCACTAAGAAGATTTATTATATAATGGTCCCTAGCCCGTTGCAAAGAAAGTGGTTTTCTTTTGATTTACAGTAGGTGGCGTCTAAATCTCTTGGATCTCTACATTATATAAAGTCTTAACAATGTCTTTTTTTTTCTTATAGATCTTTAATCATGCTTGCTACCCTCAGTATCAGTTCCTGTCAGTGTAAGTGACAGTTTCAGTAGCATTTGCTCAGATTCCTCTGGTGCTCCGCAACATTCCTCTAGGGCTTCCTGGAGGGTATGGGGTTAAGGGCCCTCTGGGTTGGGGGTTGGGGGCTATGACTCAGCCTCGGTATTGCAACCAGGGCTGGTAAAAATTAACTGTTGTTTCTCTGCCCTCCCCACTTTTCTTCTGTCTCTGCTTTTCCGCCTTCTGCCCTGATGACTGAGCACTTCCACCAGCCACATGGAGCTCACAGCACTCCCAGACAGGGCTATTTAGGGAAGTGACTGCACCTTCTCCCCTCCCCCTCCTCCTACAGGGAGCTCTGGCAGCTGCGAGAGGCAGCTTCTTCGTTTCTCCCAGTCTGCCACCTGTCACCGAGGGTTCTGACCTGTGGTAGCTCGTATGCACAGATCCTATGCTCAGATGTGCTTTTGTGCAGTATGGGTGTTTTTTGTTGAGTTTTAGATGTTTAACTTATTGTTGTTTCACAGGAAGTGATCGGAGATGTCTCTTACTCTGCCATGTTTCTGACCTCACTCTATTACAGCCAGTTTTGATACTGTATAAACATTATGACTTTTAAAGATATGAATGATCCCAGATTTGACTTCCAGCTAAAGTGAATACCATTTAAGTAATTTGATTTGTATTCACAACTCAGATTATTCTCAGCATATAGTTTTTCTTCTATGCTAGGTTAGATTTAAATTTTCTAGCTAATCTACTTAAATTTTTCTATCAATATAAATATCTACTACAGTTGTGTTTGCCCACTAAACTCCAGACTTTATTCACCTAACCTTCTCTCTGTCCCTAGGCCCAAACTTATTCCAGTGTCAAGGCCTTTGTAGCTGTTATTCCCTCTGGCTAGAAATATTCTTCTCTCATTCAAAGTCGCTGTCTACTTCTCATCATTTAGATCTTAGCTTAATGTTACTGTATAAAATGGCCTCTCCAACTTTCCTAAGTAAGAAAAAACATGGCATAGTCCTTGGCCTATAGTGGACACTCCATAAATAGTAGCCATTATTATTTTTAATGTTAAACAAGAAATGGCAGTGGAATGCTTTCTGTTAGCCTCAGCGCAGTGAAAACTACTTTATATATTTCTAGTTCTTCCAACTACTAGATAAATATTATTTTCCTTTATTTTACAAATGGATTATTCAGAGGTTAAAAAGTTCACCCAAAGTCATTCAGCTGGTAAGAGGCAGAGTCTGGGATGTGTTTTTTTTTTTTTTCCACCATGTATGTTTTGATTGAAATAAACAAAATACATAAACGAGGTAGTTTTAGGGAACTGATACCTAAAAAATTAAGATGATTGGGCTAATATAATTTTCTGATTGATTTATGTAGACAGTAGCCTCACATTTCTCTAAACCTTTCTATTTATGGTGGTACTTAAGCCCTAAACTCAACTGAAAATTTAAATTATGCTTTATTTTTTCATATTCTCTAGTCAATAGTAACTTAAAATTCCTTGAATACTTATAGTTATTCTTTACCACTCAAATCAGTTCTTGAGCCTTGTTAGCAACCAGGTTGTTTCACATAGGTGAAAAGAAATCAGTGAATATCTAAAAGACACTGAGCAATGTTTTATATTCTTGTATGTCATCCCCAGAAGAGGACAGCACCCTACATGTCAGTGGTTGGATGCACATTAGAAGCTAGACACTGGGAACCTGTCATTCTGAGACAAATCTTTATAAGAAAGAAACTTCAAAGCAGCTCCAGAAAAAAAAAAAAAAAAAAAAAAAAGGCTGATTCTCTGGGCTTAGCTACAAAAGAAGTCATGGAATATAACCTGAGACTAAGAAAAAACCTTGGAGTTAAATAGGTGAAAAGTGCCTTAGAAATCCAGTCCACTTTCTTCATTTTATAAATGGAAGAGAGGAGGCATAGAATTTTTAAAAAGATCCATTAACATGAGAAATCAGAAATGGACAGCATAATGCATTTTACTTTACCTTACACAGCCATACATAAAAATCAATTAACTAATGTTGATTTGACCGTTCAAAAATCCTCTTGAGCTAAATAGTGGAAAAGCTACTCTCTAGGAGGGAATTAATATGAAAAATAACAAAGTGCATTCTCTTAATATTAAAGGGCTTAGCCTGATCAAGCTTTCTAATTAGGTCAGGATAATTTAAAATGGACTAAAAATCATCCCAGATGGAGATATAAAAATTTCATAATTTTGCCCTAGATGCTATCTCTGTGACCTTAGAGGTTTCAGAAGAGCACTAATTTATCCAAACTTCCTGTGAGATTTAGATATTTATATAGACAGCAGACTGTACAGAAAATGCAAAAAGTCACAAATTTATGGAATAATAAAGATTTCAACTCTTTATAAATACCTGTCCTTTTCTTATTTAGTCTGCATTAAGAAATATTTAGTTTTCATGTCCAAGTTAATGTGAAATGACAGATTATTCAGTTCAGAACACTGAGAAAAGCTACAGGGTAAATGATTTAGTGCAAACTCAACTATTTTTTTTATTTAAAAATTTCTCAGTTTGGGGCTATATCCAATTTCACAGCATCTTTCATTTTAGAAATATCTCAGTGGAAAACTTTAGAATCCACTGCACAGTCACTCCAAAAGCATTTATCTAGCTTTACTGTATTTGTTTAATTCAAATGCTTCCAGGTGAAAATGCTTCCATTTGGTTGAAACAGGTTTTTACCCAACTATTCAAGAGCCTATAAGGAAGAAATAACTTTAATAAAATGGAAAATGTTATAAATACAGCTTTATATCTAGCTAATAAGTAGTGTTTTTCAAAGTATGGTTCAAAGGAAGACTATTCATTAAGTTTTTAGTAGCTTTGTATTGTTAATAATGAAAACTGATTCGTGCTAATAGACACACTATAGCACTGTGAAATGTACTGAAACCAATGAAAATAATGAAAAATATTTTAACAGTGAAAATAAAGACAGGAATTTCAATCAAGTCAAATGAAATTAAGTTAAAATGCCTTACTAACCCCTCTACAATTTTACTTTTTGCTTTTCTATGGTGGTTAAGTAGCCAAAGCTCTCATCATGGACCCTCATGGAAAAAAAAATGTAGTGTGATAAATTACACTAAAATATAGCAATTAATCAGATACTCTGATAAGGAATTTGAGCACCATTTAACTTCCATTTGTTGACTGCTTATTGTGTTATTATAATGCTTATTTATTCCTCGAGTAACTTTTAGTCTAAGGAAAACATAAGATATGCTGAGACCTGACATAATGAGGAATGCACTAAATGTATGAAAAGTACAAGAGGACAGAGGAATAATAATGTATAGGTAAGAGGATAGTAACTGAGGATCAGAGTACATACCCAGATGTAATTTGAGCAACAACAACAAAAAAATGTTAGAGATTACTTATTAGTAATCCAGATAGATGTGAGACTGGGTAGCAGGAAAAGTCTCATGTAGATGGAGGGAAACTATTTGCAAAGACCCAAGGCATATGATCTTAAAATAATGACAAGTAGTTCATTATGAAGGGAAGGTAGGATGGATGTAGATGTGAGACAGCAGCTAGGAGTCTAAGATGAAATTGGAAAGTCAGAGAGAGATTGAAATTATGAAGGATAGCATATGTCTCGCTAAGAAGTTTGGATTTTATCCTGAATGTAGTGCGGAGACATGGATTGGCATTAAGTCAGTTAGTAACATCATATGACACAATGTGAAGACAGCGGGACCAATATGTTGAAATTAAGAGTGACTTGCTATTGAAGGCAGAGGTAGCAGAATTGCAATAATATAAATGCATTCTAATGAAAGGCTCAAATAAGGTTGTGGTAGTGAGAGAAACTGGTAACTATATGTTAAGCTTGAAACCCAAAACTAAGAAGAAAGCCACATTAGGTACCTGATATTCTGAAGAGACTCCTAAAAATTTAGGAATCAGAGAGCTCCTCCAGAGCCTCAGGTGTCTGAACTAGTTTTGCTTGTTGAGATATCTTAACAGCAAAACATTACTTACCCCATCCACACCACTCTCCACTCCTCACCTCTGTGTATATAAGAGAATGTTAGAGAAAGAAAGATATTCTTTTCAGGCTTTGCCTTGATAGGGACTGCTAGGCTTTTTCTTACCCTTCCTATCTCCAAAATCAAGTGAGAGTAAGGCTATAAAGACTCACTCAAAGAAATTATAGAATTGGTTATTTTAATTCTTGATTGAACATTTGCTTAGGCAACAGATTTATTTATTGGTTCCTGGCCCTGTTTGAAGAGGGAGAGAACATAACTGGAGAGCGATAACAGCAGAAAAGGAAGTGACAGGAAAGAAACCTACACTCCCACCATTTAGAAAGGCAATCCCATGGATTGATAGACTTTAGAGAAGGTAAGCAAGCATAAGCTTTCTGGGATCCGTGAATAAAATACCAGAGGTGGGAGCTGACAGAGCTGGTAAAAGGCAGTGCCTGAGACTACATGAGGGAACTCTGCAGTAAGGAGGCCCCAAAGACTCACTGATGTGCTCACAAAAGCCAGTCTTCTCAGGCCTGCTTCAACAGTGGCGTGGTAGACAGCGGCTTTACCCGGAGTGACAGCTATATCCTACTAAGGACCACAACAGAAACTGAATAAGAGACACTGATTCCTTTCCAGCTCTCTTCTGCCAGTGCTGACACACAGAGGAGATAAAGAACTGGAAAGAAGGAGAAGAAAAGTCATGAAGAGAGACCATTCTCCATTCTCATTGCAGCTGCAGCATCCTGGGTTTGAGCCATTTGTCAGTGCTGAGCTAGGGGTGAGGAGAAGAGCAACAATCAGAGATAAATTTTACCTAGTAATGACTGAAAGTTATCTAAAAGCTATGGGACCTTCTTAGATGTCTGAAGGAAATGGAAAATGGATTTGAGAGAACATGGTTAAAGGCAGTGATTAGAAAAAGTAAAAGCACTTCGTGTTTATTATCCACTGCATTTAGACCCTCCAATAAGCCAAAAACAAGGGAATGAAATATTCAAAATGTGTAATAGATTCAACTTGATCAATTTGTTATGAGGGGAAAAGAAAAGTAAATAGTGACTTCTGAGTTAATAATTTGAATTATATCCTGAGCTTTAAAAAGGAAATGCTCTAAACTTTCTTTCTCTGGGCACAGTTATCTCATGTATAAAATAAAGGTTTTTATGATGGTTCTTAATCTTGTTTTCATCACAGACTTTCTTGAGAATCTGAGGAAAGTTACATGCTATCTCCACAAAAATAGGTACATGCACAAAGAATTTCCCATACAAATTCATGTAAAATAGATAACATTAAAGTAAGAAAATGATTTAAAGATAAAGGTAGAGTGTAGTTCTGTATAGGTTAAATTTGTTGAATTTGTGCAAATTCTAGTAGAAATATCTTTCAGAACAAGGACAATACAAATATGTGTTTAGGGCTTTTGTTTTATTTTGTTTAATAGCAAGCGTTTTCTGATATCCAACTCTGACAAAGAGACAGCCTCCTTCTCACTCTTCTTTCAGAGCCTGGAGGTTCTGAAACTTTTCATTGGCTTAACACAAAAGGTTCTTCAATTTCTTTAGGTTGCTTGCAGTGATGCTCAGAGCCAGGGATGAGGTCCATTAATTAAAGTAACTTCTGCACTTAAGCTTTTTCTCGCTTTCTAAAGGCTGTCATACATGTCTTTCTGGGTCACTTCACTTCTTCCTTGGAGCTAAATTGCATCTAAAGGGAAGAGCATGGGGACAGTAAATCCCTCTTTTGGTTTTTTTAAAAACCCTTAGGTTTTTAAAAATCTTACTGATCAAGTTAAGGAGTTGGAATTTCTCTTATTTCCATCATCTATAGGAAACATGTGTCTTCTCTTGTTACCCTTGAGTTTCCACTTCTGTCAGCTTCTGTTGTAGGTCAGAGTTGCCACCAAGCATGTCGACTTATGCAAAGCTTTCTTTTGCTGTTTAGTTTGAGTTTAATGTACTAGTAGCTGAAAGTGTAGTATAAATTTTAGTCCAAGAGGCCTACTCCAAAAATCTTAGTTATTTCAGTCCTCTGTGCCTCATTATTATACTTCTTTGATAAAGAAAGTATAATAATATATCCTGGGGTCTTTGTAAGAATTAAGATAAAGTATTAAAGGAGTTTTGCATAAGGCTCAGGAAATAGTAGAGGCATAACAAATGTTATCAAAACAAACTACATGCTATTTTATTTTTTAAAAAGTTATTTGAAGTGCTCCGGACCTCATTTTCTTCATCTATAAAATAAATCAGTTAAACTATATTCAGTTTGATTCGGTCGCCACTAATTGAGTACCACTTAATGTGGAATTAGTTTATGAAGACAATAAGTAAAACAGGTTACATTAGTCAGGAAGTTATTGACAAACAACAAATCAAAAGGGTGGCTGAAATCAGGGCTCTGCCACTTGCTGAATAGCCTTGAATGAAGTCATAAATGATGGCAAAACACAGTTTTCTCATCAGTAAATGAGACTAATACTCAACCCTCATAGTGTTTGGAAGCATTATGTGAAATAAAGTATGGAACATTGCTATGATGCTTGACACATAAAAAGTGTTCAGCATTTTAGGACTTTCATAGGTCCTAGACTGTCTTATTTTTCAAAGACCTCAACCTGGATTTTATCAAAAATAATGAAATGTACCTACATCGTATATAAAATGATTTTTTTCTTTTGCTATAAATCTTTTGAAATAATTTTTATAATTTTATCATTGGAAGTGTTATAATAGTAAATTTTTTATTATATTGTTATAACAGTAACTTTTTAATAACAATGGAAGAGATGAGTTGAGGTTGACTAATTGTTGCAATATGACATTGTATTATTTTCAACATTGCAGTTATTTTTCATTGTTTGAACAAACAGTTGTTTTCAGGTCTCAAATATTTATTTAGGCCCTTTACAATGCTGAAACTATAATGCTCAATGGATAAAATACCCTGTCTGTTGTGTACTAAGGAGAAGTGTGACAAATGCTGTGATGGAGTTCTGAGGAAGAAAAAATGAAGGCAGGAATAATTCTAACTAAAAAATATTAAGAAAGAGTTCAGATATATAGTATATTTGAGCAATAAAGAATAGGTAGGAGTCTGACCATTGAAAGGTATGTGTTTTTATAAGACTAGAGCAGTAGTCTCCAAATAGAGGTGTGAACAATTCAGCGATGTGCAAGAGAGCCATTAGGGGATGGGAGGAGGGAAAGGAGAAAATAGCATAACATATTTGCTTTTGCGTATAATTTCTAATTATTGTCTGTTTAAAACATACCCAATATATTAATATAATACTGTGGGGGGGTGTGTGTGTGCGTGTGGTGTCTATGTGATACATACAAAATTTATAAATGATATGAAATATATATATTGAGAATGCATTACAACATAGTTTGGAGACTTGCAGAATATAAGGTGGGAGATCAGGGGCTGATAGAAGTTATGATCATTTGGTGAAGACTTTCAACTGTTCTACTAAGGAGTAAGTATGTTATTTTGTATGCTCTAGAGAGATGAAAAGTTCAGGCAAAAAAAAAAAAGATTAGATCTGTGATTTAGGAAGTTAAACACAGAAGCAGTGTGCAACTCGAATGAAAGGAATGAAAGATGAGAGTTCAGAAAAGCAATTAGGAAAAATATTCAATAGACATCAATAGATCATTTTACCTATTCCCTTCCCAAACCAGTATAAAGATAAGAGTTATTAATTTTCAACCATCGAATGAAATGCCACCTCCTCTGAGATGCCTTCCCTAACCACACTCATATCCCCCAGGTTAATGAGCTGCCTGCCATATGTACTCCAAATAGTTTCCTGTACTTATTTCTTTCCAGATTTTATTATACCTAATGTTAATTTCCTGCTTACTTGTCTGATGCTTCCTCTACTCCTGTGGTTCCTAAGGATAGGAACTGAGACTTGTCATTATATCCCAGATACTTTCTACAGTTCCTAGAATATAGAAGCCACACAAAAAGATGTTGGTGAATCTAAATGAGACATTTCACTCTGTTTTGATTTAGTGGATTAATTACTACCACTTTTTTTAGCCATTTAGTGGATTAATTACTACCACATTTTTAGGGCTCAGGTTAGAGATCACTTTCTCTAGAAAAGTGTGTCTCCATTTAGCACTTATCTCCTTTAATTGTAATTACATCTATAATTGTCTTTCTTGTTAAGAGGATTGCTATTTCATTCACCAAAACAAAGAACCTAGGTATAGGTAGAATTTTAAGTTCCTTCAGTGTTAAATCTTATATATCCATGCTCTTTGGGGGATGCGGCAGGAAGTCCTATAGTATGAAGGAGATGATCTACACACTCAAACCAGATTACCTCTAACTAAGGCTCTTAGTTCCCAGGTGATAAAAGCCTCTGCATAGCTATTTTTTTTCTGTCTTGGGTTCTCTCCTCTGACCTTAATTTATAGTCATATCTCCAACCTGTTAAGGTTGATGTAAAAAATCTCATTTCAAAGCAGAATGTGTCTTGTTCACATAAACTAAGTAGAGTCAATATCAAAGGATATCAGTATTTATATTAGTAAACCAAAATCAGCAATACATTAAAAAGATCACATACCATGATCAAGTGGGATTTAATCCTTGGTACAAGGTTGGTTCAATATCTGCAAATCAATTAACATGACACACCACATAGACAAAAAATAATGAATAAAAATTATATGATTATATCAATAGATGCAGAAAAAGTATTTGACAAAATCCAACATCCTTTTATGAAAAATTCTCAACAGAGTGGTCATAAAGGGAGCATCCTCAATATAATAAAGGTCATACATGACAAACACACAGCTAACATTATAGTCAACAATGAAAAACTGAAGCTTTTTTTATGATCAAGAACAAGAACATATCCACTTCAACTACTTTTATTTAACATAGCATTGTAAGTCCTAGCCACAGCAATCAGACAAGAAAAGGAAACAAAATGCATCTAAATTGGAAAGGAAACAGTAATATAGTCATTATTATTAAAACTAATAAATGAATTAAGTAAAGTAGCAGAGTACAACATTAATAATCAGAAATCAGTTGCATTTTTATACACCAATAATGAACTATCAGAAAAAGAAATTAAGAAAACAATCTTACTCACAATTCCATCAAAAAGAATAAAATATTTAGGGATAAATTTAACCAAGTAGGTGAAAGACTTATTACACTAAGAAAACTATAAGATACCGAAGAAAAATATTGAAGAAGATACAAACAAATAGAAGGACATACTGTGCTTATGGATAGAGTTAACATTATTAAAATTTCCATACTACCCAAAGCAATATGTAGATTCAGTGCAATCTCTATCAAATTACCAATGACATTTTTTACAGAACTGGAAAAAATAATCCTAAAATTTATATGTGAACATAAAAGACCCCAAAAGCCAAAGCAATTTTGAGAAAGAACAAAGTTGGAAGTATCATGCTACTGGATAACAAACTATAAGACTATAGTAATCAAAACAGCATGGTACTGGCAGAAAACAGACACAAAGTCATTGGAACATAATAGACAGCCCAGAAATAAACCCATGCCTACGTGGTCAATCAATCTATGACAAAGGAGGTAAGAATATACAATAAAGACAGTCTCTTCAATAAATGATGTTGGAAAACTGGAAAAATACATGCAAAAAATGACCACTTTCTTGCACCATATACAAAACTAAAGTCAAAATGGATTAAAGATTTACATGTTAAGACCTGAAATCATAAAACTCCTAAAAGAAAACAGGCAGTAAACTTTTTGACATCACTCTTAGCAATATTTTTTGGATACATCACCTCAGGCAAGGGAAACAAAAGAAGAAATAAATAAGACTTCATCAAACTAAAACATTTTTGCATAGTGAAGGAAACCATTAACAGAACAAAAGGCAGCCCACTGAATGAGAGAAGATATTTGCCAATGGTACATCCAATAATGGATTAATATCCAAATGTATAAGGAACTCATACAACTTAACAACAAAGAAACAAACAATTTAATTTAAAAAAAAACAGGCAGAGATACATGCTCAACATCATTAACCATCAGAGAAATGCAAATTAAAACCACAATGAGATATCACCTCACACCTGTCAGAATGGCTATCGCCAATAAATCAACAAATGTTGGCAAAATTGTGGAGAAAAGGGAACCCTTCTTCACTTTTGGTGGGAATATAAATTGGTGCAGCCACTATGAAAAACAGTACAGAGGTTCCTCAAAAAGTTAAAAATAGTACTGTATGACTCAGCAATTCTACTCCTGCATATTTATTCGAAGGAAAATGAAAACACTGATTCAGAAAGATATATGCATTCCTATGTTCATAGCAGCATTATTTACGATAGCTAAGGTATGGAAGCAACCTAAATGTCCATTGATAAATGATTGGATAAATAAGTGATACATATATGTAATGAAATATTATTCAGCCATAAAAAGTAATGAAATCTTGGCATTTGTGACAACATGGATGAGCCTAGAGTGTATTATACTACGTGAAATAAGTCAGACAGAGAAAGAAAAATACCATATGATTTCACTTATATGTGGAATCTAAAAAACAATATAAACAAACAAAACAAATTCATAGATAAAGAAAATATACTGATGATCTCTAGATAGGAAGAGCATTGGGGAGTGGGAGAAATAGGTGAAAGAGCTTAAGAAGTATAAAGCTACCAGTTATAAAAATAGTCACAGAAATATAAAGTACAGTATAGGGAATATAATCAATCATATTGTAATAACTATGTATGGTGTCAGATGGGCACTAGACTTATTGGAATGATCATTTCATAAGGTATATAAATGTCTAATCGCTATGTTATACACCTGAAAGTAACATAATATATTGTATGTTGACTGTAATTGAAAAATAATTTTTAAAAAACTGTACATGGAATTTTCCTATGACTCAGAAATTATATTTTGGGGTATTTATCTCAGAGAAATTAAAACTTACATTCATATAAAATCCTGTACACAAATGCTTATAGCAACTTTATTTGTAATATCAAATTTTAGAATCTGCCCAGCTGTCCTTCAACAGGCGAATGGCTAATAAACTATGGTATATCTATACCATGGAATACTATTCAACAATAAAAAAAATAAACTACTGACACACAAAACTTGCATGAATCTCCAGGGAATTAATGTAAGTGAATTAAAAGGCCAATCTCAAAAAATCTCATATTGTAAGACTTCATTTATATAATATTATTGAAATGGAAAAAAAAATTAGAAATGAAGGGCAAATTAGTGGTTGGCAGGAATTAGGAACCAGTGTAGGGTGGTGACGTTAGTGTGGAATGAAGGTGAGTATGGCCATAAAAGGGAAAATGAGAAATCTTTATGGTGTTAGAACTATTCTATATCTTGACTGTGGTGATGGATGCAGAAGTGCTAAATGAAAATGTTGTATATAACTTAAAACACAAACAAATAAGTAAGTTAAAACTGGGAAAAGCTGACCAATGGCTTACATTAATATCAACATCTAATTGTGGTATTATACTATAATTTGACAAAATGTTACCATTGAGAGGTCCTAGAAAAAGCATACAAGGGATCTCTCAGTATTATTTCTTAAAACTTCATGTAACTCTATAATTATCTCAAAATTTTCCAGTTAAATAAATATTTTACTGCAGCATCAAAAAACATATAGTTAAATCTGAAAGATGTCTAAAACCTGTAGACTAATAACTACAAAATATTATGTAGAGAAAATAAAGACCTAAATAAATGGAGATACATGATGTTCACATATTGTAAGACAATATTGTTTTAACTCTACACGTATCAACCTACAAATTCATTGAAATATCCTAATCAAAATTCCAACAAGCTTTTTAGAAATTGACAAGCTATTTTTAAAATTCATACGGAAATGCAAAGAATGTAGAATAGACAAAACAGCTCTGAAAAAGAGTAAAATAGGACATCTTAACTTACCTGACTTCAAGACAGATCATAATGATACAGTAATCAAGACAGTGTGGTTTTGGCATGAAGATAGATTAATAGATAAATGGAACAGAAGAGAGAGTTGAGAAATTGACTTACACATTTATGGCCAATTGATTTTTGACAATGATGAAAAAGCCATTGAGAAAAGATAGTCTTTTTAAAATAATAGCTTGGAACAATTGGGTAACCATATCCAAAATAAATAAATAAGGTAGATTCATACCTCAGAGCATAAAAAAATAACTCAAAATGAATCATTGACATAAACATAAAACTTAAAACTATAAAATTTCTAAAAGAAAATGGAGAATCTTTGTGACCTTAGGTTATGTAAAGATTTCTTAGTACAACAACAAAAACAAACATAAAATAAAATTGATAAATTGCACAATCACTTCATCAAGGAAGATACATAGATGGAAAATAAACACATGAAAAGATGCTCAACATCGTTAGTTAATAGGGAAATGCAATTTAAAACCGCAATGAGATTCTAGTACCTACTTATCGTAATAGCTAAAACTAAAAAGACTGACCATATCAAGTGTTGTAAGAACTCTCATATAATTCTGCTGGGAATGTAAAGTAGTGCAACCACTTAGAAACAGTACAGCAGCTTCTTAAAAAGTTAAACATTAAATATAATCCAGATGATAAAGTCATTATAGTTCTAAGAATTTATCCAAAAGAAATAAAAGCAAATAATTATAAAAGAATTTGTCAGATATGTTTATAGCAGCTTTATTTGTAATAGCCCCAAGCTCAAAATAACCCAAATATTCACCCAAAGGTGAATGGATAAACTAGTTGTGGTTTATTCACACAATAAAATACCAACTCAGCAATGAAAAGGAATGTATTAGTAATAATTCATGGATGAATCACAACTTAATTATGCTGAATGAAACTAAACAAAAAGGAATATATATATGTGTATATATATATATGTGTGTGTGTGTGTATATATATATGTGTATATATATATACATATATATATATAATGTTATAATTCCACTTATTTAAAATTCTGTAAAAGTACAAACTTACAATAGTGACAGAAAGCAGATCAGTTGTTGCCTGGTGAGAACGGGTTAGGATAAGAGAATGCAAAGGAACACAGATGCTTTGGGTGTAATGTATATGTTGACTGTCTTGACTGTGGTAATGGTTTCATGACTGCATCCACATGTGAAAACTTTACAAAGTATATGCTTTAAATGTGAGCTTATGATATTCCTATCATACCTCAATAAAGCTGTGAAAAAAAAAATAGAATTCATTACCCTTAGAATAACAACAAGATGTTTTCCATAGTATACTAGGTCCTGCATGATCTTGCCCAATGTCTACATCTCCAGTCTCATGTTGGGCCACTCTCTGACCTGCCTTTATATGCTGCCATCATAATTGGCCATTTGGATTTTCAAGGTTTTGTTGTCCACCTCATTTCATGGCCTTTGCAAATTTTATTCCCTCTGCTTTCCTACGTTTTGCCTAGTTCACTCTCTCTCAATCCTCAATTCTCAGCTCAAATATTATTCCCCCCAGAAAAGACTTGTAGAACACCCTAAATAGTTAAGGTTTTTATATTCAAAGCTTTCCCTGGCATGCTCTACTTTTTCCTTTTTAAAATTTGCCACAGATTTTATATATATTTTTGAGTAAATTTTCAATTAATATCTGTTATGTACCACTAAGTATAATAATTTACATATGTTATCTAGTTAATACTTTAAAAAACTAGTTAGATATGACAGTTTTACTTATAAGGAAAGAGGTTAAGTAACTTTGCTTAAGATCATGTACATACTAATCAATGACAGTGATTTGAACTCAGCCCTCTCTGTCTTTAAAGCGTATAGTCTTAATGATTAATGATTCTGTGATATGATATCCACTATGCTATAATAATACCAGAAAGCCTGAAAGTCAGAGCATGATCTCTAAATAATATGGCAGGAGGTAAATAGGTGGCACCCCCAGGCAAGTAGTATACTTGGAAAGATCTAAACTATGTTGTGTGGTGTCTGAGAGGTAAGCCGAACCTGGAAAACATGGAAATAGAGGGTCCAGAAAATGATCCTGAAATTCAGAAATAAGGACAGTCATCAAGAAGTCAGCCCCTTGTAAGATAAGGGTAAACACAATGCCATCCTAGGAGACTGTGGTTTTGGGCAATTTAGCAAGGCAGAGATCCACTGATTAAGTACAAGATTAAATCCAAGATGTCTCCAGGTCTAGGAAGAAACTCAGTGGAGAAATTAAGAGACCAGAAAAATATACTAAGCATGACTTGATACTGAATGCTAGAATGCTGGTTTGCATTTCTAAGGTATTTCCCTACTCCAACAGACCTTTACCTCACCACTCCCTTACCACCCTATTCCAAGTTCAAGAATGTCTCAGCAGAATTAATACCCAAATCTGAAAATTCCAAATGTAGGAGTTACATGATAATAATAGCAAAGGGAAAGAAGATAGGTGGAGGTGGAAAATTGCAAGGAAATATTTATTCAATATTTAATTATCTAGTAGTTATGAATGCAATAGTCAGATATTATAACGTGAATCACATTCATTGTCTTTTTTTTTCTTATCTAAGTTAAAAATATAGGCTTATCTGATAAGGATGTGCCATATGAATCAGTAGACAGGCTTTTGATTAAATGACACTGCCACTTGACAGATAAAAAACATCATGGTATTTAAAATTCCTCATCCCCTGGCGTATCAGTGGCCTAAAATACAGGAGTGTTCATAAACTATCTGTAAAAGGAGAATATAATATATTGCCTGCTGTCAGTGAGAAAGGACTTATCTTAAATCAAGAGCTGTAATACTGCCAGTATCTAAGATACATTTATTTCTTTAAAGGAGGTGAACTTTTAAGCCAAATTTCCCACCCACTGGATTAGAATTTATAACAGTCAGTAAAATCCAGATATTTTCAAGATATTTTATTTACAGTTTGTACAAATTATAGTCTTTTAGCTAAATCTCAGTAAAGTTTGTTATTCTCACAAGATACTTATTTGTTTACAAAATGTGTAATTTTTGCTTTTAAATATATCTTTTTTGTGGCATTGTATTTTGGGGATTGAAATGGGATAAATTAATTATATTCCACTTTTATAGAAACTGAGCACTATTTTAATAAATAAATATAATTTTTCATTGACCATCTTGAATGGATTATATATCTTTTGAGGTCACTGTGTATTCCATATATCTAAAGTTAGCATCCCTCCTAGACAAACTACAAAATCAAATTTTCTATTTCTAGTTTGCCTTGCTTCTAAATTTGTCTCCATCCTTATATGTTGTAAATCGAGTTTGATCCATTTTGGAAACGATGTGATAATGTGATATTTTTAAACTGGTACCTTTATTGATGACAATATATAAGTAAATTCATAAGCAATATTTGGCAGCCTAGAATCTAATGCAATTGTTTTAAAGTTCAGTAATCTCAATAACTCTCAGTTCTAGGTGGTCAGCAAGATTGAATACACAATATAATATGAAGGATGTTGACTAAACATATTTAGCCATTCTTGTATCTTAAAGAGTTTAATATTATCATGTTGCTATGGAATAAATCATTGTTTTCAGGACTAGGAGGATTTAATTTTAGGATTTTAAGTTCATCGGGATCACTGATTCTTACTAAAAGCAGTACAGTCTGTTACTTCCTCTTTCCCAAAGAAGTCAGTTCAGACTCTAATGGCATATCAAATAAAACTACAACAGCCAGCCACTTCTTTTAGGTTGCTTGAGTAGATTAATATACCGGCGAAATAATGGGTTATATATTTTAGGAGCTTAGAAAAGAGAAAAGGAGAAAAGCACTAATTTAATTTAAATCTGTATGTTTCTGGAATGATAACTACAGAGGAGAATATGATAATCTTAAATATCAAACTCATTTTCACTGAACTTCTAAAAATGTTTAATAATACTGTAATTTTTCACTTTCATATAAGACTCAAGGTCTGCTTTTAACAAAGGTCTCCAAATGAGCTCAAATGCAAACTCAGATATCATGTTTTTATGTTTAAAAAGTGCAGTGAGAGCAGCCCAGGTGTCGGGTATCAGGTATCAGGTTTCAATTTCATACCCTTGCTGCACAAGTGGCATTGTAGAGTAACTACCATAAATCATCTCTTGGCTGTATATTACAGTTAATTTTGTGTTCTGTACTTGTCCTACTTTATGTTTTTATGCTTTCTTTTTATATTTGATTTTTGAGGTCAGTCTTGGTTTCACTCTTTGGAGATGAAATACCTAGCTTAATATTAAAATATTGCTGGGTGATATTATAGTATAAATTTTAATAACCAAATTCAAGGTCACCTTTTTTCCACAAGTTTTAGAGTTAACTGTCAAAAGAAAAAACTATAACTCCCTAGCCCTTTTAAATATGAGAAGATATTAAGTGGGTTTTTTATATAATTTCTTGAAGGATAAAACATCTGTACTATCACTGCATATTTCACAACAGTCCTTTATTTTATTATTACCTTGGAAGTAGTTTCAGACTTTATCAGAGTTTCTTACCACTTAGCTGATGTTCAGTAAAACAAGAAAAAAAACCTTTTTTAATAATTTTCAGAATAGCTATTCTTCCAGACGGGAGTCTGCGGATCCTAAATGCTTCTAAATCAGATGAGGGAAAGTACGTTTGCCAAGGGGAAAATGTCTTTGGTTCTGCTGAAATCATAGCTTCAGTATCTGTAAAAGGTAAGAAAATCTGGCTAATATTTCATAAGCATAGTTTCATGGCCTTATCAGAAAGTGGATAAATGTAATATGCATGTATATGTGTTTACACATATGTGTGTGCATGCTTCTGTTGATAAAATACATCGTAAAAATAGAACTAACACAACCAAATTGTCCCTTTCCATTATTTAGGGGACTGTAAAGAAAGAAATACCTCGTTGGTAGAAATTTAAATATTTTTCTTTGAACAAAATATGTGAGAGGTAAAGAAAACTTTCTGGAGTTTTAGTCAATATCTCAAAATTTAAAAGTATGCCAACAGTATAAAAGTATTTTTTCTCTACTAAAGTTAATTTTAGTGTTTATCAGCAATATTCTTTTATTACCATTTTAATGGGGAATTTGGAGCAGAAAGGAATAGCAGCAGAAGGACATAGATGTGAGGTGTTGGAGTGTGCATCAGGTAAACTAATGCCAGAGCTGCTCTTAGATGTTTGTAGTAATGGAATTTTTTATATGTCATCTTTTAATATTATAAATACTGATGCTTCAATGTTTCTGTTAGTTTTGTTTCTAAAGTGAATTAGATTTCAAGCCTGGAACCTTCTTTTGAGACTGACTATATGTCAGTGTTTAGTACTAAGAAAATCTCATATCTTAGGCAGTCTCTTCAATTGGCAAAGGAATATTTTTTCGTAACTGACTATATCCTTATTTTTTTTCTATTTGTGCATGTGTTATATAATGAATAATATTTTGGCCATATAAAATATAAAAACGTTAATTTTCTTTCTATAGAAATAGAAAAGTAATTAAAATAGACAGCACTCTGATATTTTAGAGAAGAGGAAAACATCAATGGAAGGAACATAATTTAAAAGATGTCTTCGTTTATAGTATACATTACAGGACTCCAGCTCAGTCTTCTACTTCCAGTCTGTGTCTTATACCTTCTGTGTGCTAAACAATCTTTTTCATAATGAAGCACTGCTGGATCCAGAGTCATTTTTTTATATAATAACAAAATGTTTTCTGTTAATCACACGATAAATGGAATATTTACTTACTTGGAATATTCTAATTCTCACAAAGTTTAAACTACAGTATTATGTGATTATCCGTGTTCTCGGATGAAGACAGAACTAAGACTGCCACACAGAATACCTGATTTCTAAAATATTAACATTTACAGTGAATTTTTTTCCTGGTATTGCATCGTCTTCTTAGTGACTACTTAGAAGGATGTGATTGGTGGTTAAGAATGGTACTTCATCATATTACGCTATTGCCAACAGCAGAGCTAGAATAGAAAAATTGGGCTAATTTTTAATTATCTGTGTCAGTCTTCTTGAGATATCTACAATCAGAAATCTACTTAAAATGAAAGACAAAATCAAAATCCTCTCTCCCTCACTTCCTTACTTTATTCAAAATAGTACATCATATTGCAGTTATTTGATCACTATCTGAAATAACCCTTAGGTATACAGCTTGTATTAGCCTTTAATAGTTCACAGTTGCTCTAAACCCTGTATATGTGTATTTTTTAAATTAAATCTCTAAATAATTAAACATTTTTTTCTCAGAAACATTTCCATTCAATATTTTGTCTTTCTTTTCAGATCTCAATTAAACCATTTACAACCTATCAAAAGTGATATTTTATAATCAGCCAGAGGTCCCTTTTTTACTTCTTATCCATTCTTAAGAGAGGTTGTAGAGTGAAAGCAAATACAAGGTTTTATAGTAGTAGTATATTTTTATCTCTTTTAACATAGCTATTTGAAGGGAAGTGCTTCCTACAACCTTTAAAGAAGAGAACTCACATGTATTCTTTCTCCTTAGATATGGAGCATTTTTTATTGTAAAAATCCTTTTATTTACATTTGATGGTCCGTGAAGGTGGACAGGAAGGATGTGGCTTTTTTTTGTCTAATTTTTCTCCTTCCAAGATGTCAAATGCTGTTTCTACTTACATAGTCTCTCATCTTTTTTTTCTTTTTTCTTTTTGGTCCAAATTGACTTCTTAATAGGAACAGGAACTTTTAAATCATCACTTCCCTACAGAAGCATAGTAAAGTGCCCTAGCATGCCAAATGTAATATTTCAATTAATATGTATACTTAAGGATGTGTATCTGAAACAACTGTATTCATAGATTCCTTGTTGTAAGTTTTTTCTCTTTATTTATAATATAGAACGCAGAGAAATAATACGTGTTCGTTATGTTAATTAATGCATTATATTTCTATAGAACCTACAAGAATAGAACTTACTCCTAAAAGAACAGAGTTAACTGTGGGAGAAAGCATCGTTCTTAATTGCAAAGCAATTCACGATTCCAGTTTGGATGTCACTTTCTACTGGACACTAAAAGGACAGCCTATCGATTTCGAGAAAGAAGGTGGACATTTTGAAAGCATCAGGGCCGTAAGTTAATACACTTTTGTTTTTTGAGTAATAATAACTTTAGAAATTTGGACTCAAATGTAAAAACTTTTTATCTATGAAATGTTAAGGAAAAATAGGAAAAAAATTAATTTGATATAAATGATTATTTTCATTATTTGTTTTATGTCAGACTGAAAGAAATAATTATTTTAAAACTCCCAGTAAAAAATTAGGAATACTTTAATATGCAAATCTAGCTACTTTGGCACTTTTATTTACTCGATTAATATTATTAATATTTACACATTACTTCTCAAAGTTATGTTGCTACATAAAGTGGCTAGTGTTAAAGCATTATTAACAATAATTATGATACAACGAATAAATGCAATAACCTGCCTCACCTACTCCTCAAGGAATAATAATTATTGGAGATTTTTAAATTTCTGCAGCCTGTAGTTAAAAGTGTGCATTAGCCTTAGATAAACATCCACAGACTCATCTCTTGCCCACCTAATCTTTTCTTTGTAATATCTTCTTTTATTTTACATAGCAATGCAGCAATCAATTAAATGGAATGAGAAATCTTTTGAACCAAATTTTATAGAATCATCAAGTGTCTAACTCAATAGAGAAGTGAAAAAAACACCTTCTCTCCCTCTACAGTCTTATTTAAGACAGAAGAGTTACATGGCAGAGGGAGAGAGAGAAAGCTGGCTAGAATTAGGGTGACAGAGATATTTTACCTGCTATATCCCTTCTCTGTTAGCTAAAGAGATGGTTTATGCCCACAAATTCAATTTAAAATGCTGCCACGTGCTTACCAACATCAGTTTGTTTTTCTCTAAACACTTTGGAAAACAGTGGAAAACCACAGCTATGATGAGCCTAAACATATAAAACAGTAAGAATTGAATTTTATTTTTTATGATAAAGGTAATGTGATACAGTGAAAAAAGTCCTAGACCCAAAGTCGAGAATTTTGTGGATCAATTTCTAGTTTAATCCCTAATCAACTGTGTATCAAAAAGCCAGTTGCTTGCCTTGCCTAGGCATTGATCTCATAGAGAAGAAAAGTGAACAAGTTGGACCAGATAATTTCTAAGATCCCTTCTCACACTAGAATTTGATAAATTTATATAAGAAGAGTAAATATGAGCTCTCTAGTTACATTTGCCAATGTAACCAAAATTAAATATTTTCTTCAAATTATTCCTTTCATCCTAATTTACTTGGCATTTTATGGGAGAGATATATAAATAAGAAATAATTACCAACTACATTGTTCACATCATATTAAATAAGTTTATTTTAATTATTAATGGTTATGTAAAAAATATTCAGATCCTGTTAAATTAAATTAATTTTCCTCTAACGTGTGACTTTTCTATTTCCTTTACCTTGGATTAATAATTCCTTCAAGACTGTGAATGTATTTTATGGCATGAATGTCATAAAACAGCACCAGAAAGATATGATAGAAAAATATTACACTGAAAACAAAAAAATTTCTCATCAAAAATATATCTTCTCAGAATTATCTGTAAACATTCAGATGGAGCGATCATATATAAAGTAAAAATATATCTAAAATGAATATTGTTTTTTCTTTATATAAGCAAGCCCCCTCTTTATTTTAAAATACCAATAGAGAAATTAATGGTCCTGGTCAAATTATATGAATTCTTGTTTTTGTCTCTTAGACAGTACCACTTTAGTTTGATGCCATTCTTTTGTATTAGTAAATACCTTTAATTCCTTTCATAAGGTTGGCAGTTAGCAGTACCTGCTATATTCTTTACATACTTGCTGATCTTGCCCTTGAGTAGTACAAAATTGACTCCTTACTCCCTATTAACCCATATTTTTACAAGCCATGTTAAAAATAGGCTCTGGATTGTAGACAGTGATAATAAACTATAGAAAAGAAGAGTAGAGCAAGTTATCATATTAAGAAGTGAGAAAATATTTAGGTTTAAGGTAATGTAGGACTTGCCGTTTTTAGTATATGCGGAATACTTAATAGAAGTTTATATGTACTTTAAAAATTGGAAGCTTTAAAAATGCAAAACATAAAATAAATTGTCTATCCCTTTTCTCCCAATTTCCTCAAACACTGATTGGGTCCTGGATAGCTTCAGGGGCATAGATTGGAGGGAATTCCATTTTATGACATTTAAAAGACAGAGAGAAAAAAAATAAAAGAATTCTATCCCCCCTCCTGCCTTTCTCCTTGTGAATTAATATGTCTGAGAAATAGTATGTTTTAGGAAAAGGAATGAAAGTGTTATATAGCAGGGAGATTTGGGAAAGCCTTGGGACTTGTGGATACCTGCTGTTGAGAAGCCAGTTGAAGACTGGCAGGGCTCAGAAGAGAGCCAAAGTGGGGCAGTCTGTGGCCTGCTCTGAGTTTCAAAGAAGAGCCATTGAAGAGATCATAGAGGGCCTAGACTGGCCCAGCAGGGTAGGAAAGCCATACAGAATTCAGGGACTTAAGAAGAAATAGAGTACCTTTGATTGGAGCTCTCTCTAAATTAACTGCCTTGAGGCCTAATCCACCAGTGGGTAAAATTGCATGGGGATGAATCAGAACAGAAAGAGGGGTATACTTGCACATTAACACAACAGAAAGTCAAATGAATCAACCAAATTTCTGACCAAAAAAATAAATAAGTGAAGATATCAATGGTGTTGAAATTTAGCAATATGTATATATATATATATATATACACACCAAAATATAGCTTAATGAAGTTTTCTACCTTTAAACTAGTTGTACCGGTGTCTTTTGTACATAGCCTCTGATTTGTAGATAAAGCTCCGGGCAAATTTTTATGTGTAGCTTTTATAACATCTATATACAATGTACATTGTTATGTGTTAAGTAAAATAGTGCTTTTGGACTGCATTTTAAGTGAGTGAATAGATAAACATAGTCGCATCATGTTAAAAATAAGTATTGCTTCGAAATTTAAATGGAAACATCTATAATAAAAATGCTTCTATTTTTCTTGCCCTCTTTATTTAGGCCATGTTTTACAAACCCAGCAATATGACTGATTTGGAGTGAGTCCATTAATGAAGCCACCATTTAAAAGGGTCTTTGCAAATCTATAAACGTTTGATCCAGTTCACCAAAATCACCTTTTTGGCAGTGATATGAATTAACTGAATGTGGCAAATTAATGCGGCTATTCTAAAGATTTTTATTTCAATTCAGTTTATAAGTTAAGTGCTGTGGAGGATCCAAAGTAAAAGGCATGGCCCTTCACTCTTAAGAAAGCACAATTCAAGGAGAGAGACAGCAGGGCATGCTGTAATCTACTTTAACAGTGCTGTCACCAGAGAACTCTGTGCATACAGCTGGTAGGAGGAGTTGGTATTTGAACTGGACCTGGATAGGCAGGATTTTACCAGGTGCCTAGGAGAAGAAACTGCATTTCAAACAGAGTGAGCAAGTGAAGCAAAGATAGAAGGGTAGCATGTTTCACGAACAGTGAGGAACCACTGACCCTGACAGTACAGTGAGGGCACAGAGTGGACAATAAGTCTATATTTGTTGAATAAATTTAAAGGGAAGTAGCAGAGGCCTCATTAAAAAGTAAAAGCCACTGATTTCCAAGCTGTAGAATTGGGGTTGTATTTTGAATTCAGTAGGTAGTGATGTGATTAAATTTGTTTTTTGGAAGATAATTCTGACAGCTGTGTGGAGCAGGGATTGAACATTCACTCTAGACTGACTGAGCAGAGATTACAATGAGGAAGTCGACCATTATAAGCTTTGGCCCTGAGTAACTATCCTGTTATCAAATAAAGCATTTACAATCATGTTTTGACACAATTGTTTATGTCAGTCAGAGGTCTTTGAGAACCTTTTAATACCCTCAGGATGTCTGAACAGCACCATGACCAAAGCCACAGACTTAATGGAGGACTGTGGTGATGCATTGTTTTCCAGAGACTTGAAATTCCTAATTATTTATTTGAGACGAAAGCTAGTTTTAATACTTATAATGCATGAAGAACAGTTACACTGAATATTATGGTAGCCTGCAATTTACTCTCTTTTTAGGCAGAGAAAAAAAATTTAAAAAGTTGTCATCAAGATGGTTAGCTTAAGAACTGCCTTTTCCATTGTGAACTCTCCAAACATGCTGAATTACAACTAAATGGGCAACCAAAACAAAATGCATTATTTGGATGGTTCTTCATATTAACCCAATTATCTGATTATAACAGTTTGCTTAGGAAGGCAAGGTGGGGATATTTGACCCCATTTTTTAATGAGGAACTTGAAGCATCAGACTTTTCCAGGCCACATGAATACTAAAATGGAATAACAAGATTAAATACAGTGTGATTTTTAAACTGCATTATGTTTATTCTCCTTTATAAAGATTATCCTCTCCAGATTCATTGACCATTGTGTTCAGCCCTTGTCTATAAGCTGCAGGAGATAAAAATAAAAGGAAGATTTGGTTCTAATTTTTAATAAATTTAAAGATGACATAGAATATTAAGTATTTCAAGAAAAATATTACCATAAAAACAATTACTAATCTTTTATTACAGCTAAATATTATTGGAGACTAGAAGAGAAATTAATGTGTATTATTATCATTATGGAAGAAAGCAAGAAAAGGAATTAATTGAGCACATAGTGTATACAAACTACTCAGCTAAAAAATTGTTATGTAATAGCTCATCAATTTCTCATAACTATCACAGGGAGTACTATTATTTGGGGAAAATGTGCAACTTTACCTAGACCTCAGAGAATGGGTAGCATTAGGATAGGAAAAGAATAAAGAGAAGGACACCTAAAATCGGTGAAGATACTGTATCTCAGGGTTGTGAGGGATCTTGGAGATTATTGAGTTTGTCTTAAACTGATACATGGATTCTCCATCAGTATCATGAGTGTCTGCTGTAACACTTTTAATGATGAGAAACTCACTCCTCTGAAGTAGTACATTCCATTGTCAACAAGATCTGAATGTCAGAAAGTTGGAAAGTAGAAGTAATTGTGATACTCTGTATACCAAGCATGGGAACCATACAGGAACAAGCCTGATTTGTATCCCTGGTTTTTGAGCAGTAGTAGGTAGATAAAAAGGGCCCGAATATAGACTCTTTAATATTTTGAGGATTTTACATTAGCTGAAAAATTCTAACCTGTGTCAGTCTTCTTATTATAGTGACTTCTATTCCTAGTTTATTGTCTTGGGAGTTAGCATCTATTTCCTAAAGAGTAAAAGTTTCAGAACAGATGACAGTAAGTGTTCAACTAGCACCATTCTCTTTCCTGGTGGATAAATGTTAATGTTTTTAAAATGAATAAAATCACTGGATACACTGCCAGGGTTTACTAAGGCACAAAGTTTTGAGGACTTGGCCAGTTTCTGTTGCATCCTCTTCATCATATTAGCAGATACGAGTCTTGAAAGTATTTCATAACTAATCAGGAAGCATACAGAAGGGCAGAAGATCAGTATATCTAACAGAGGCATGCATTCTCTTAGGCTCATTTTACTCACTGGTAATATTCATACTTTCAAGTAATATGGCCTCCTAGACTCTGAGCCTTACCCTCTCCCTGACTGGCAAAGCTCTTGTTCTTTATCACCACTTGATTTCATGCCTCCTGGATCTCTGTCTTGCTCTGAATCCTGGAAACCTGGTAATCCACCAACTTCCTCTTCTCTGCTGTAATTTTTTGACTGCCACATGCTTGCTTTATAACAGTTCTCTCCAATCTTCAACCTAACTTAACAAAAGAAGTCACTTTGTCTTTTTAATGGCATTCAATAATGGAGTAAATACCAACCAAAGCTTCGGGACTGAAAAGGAAAGAGGTTACCCTCAAGGCCTTAGAATTTTCAGATTATTCCAGGAAAGTGTACCACATCCATCTTCCCTGCTTGTATGTGATTCTGCAACATTTTATATATTAATGAAATAAGCTAAACTGCGAGGTCCCTAAAAGCATTTTATGTTTGATCACTTTGCACTGTGGACATCCATAAAATATCTACTCAGTCAATATTTATTAAATACAAAAAATAAAATCGTGACATAAAGCATTTTCTCAGTTTAGCCAACTATTGCATTATTTCAGAGGTTTAATATAAATGCTGCATAAAATTATGTTAAAACCTATTATAAAATAGTTTATTCTCTTGCTTTTTAACTTTTTACATAAAATTGGATGTTCACTTTAGTACAGTTTGGAACTGAATAAAAGGTGACTGCCTTAGATGACATCTGAGACAGTCTATTATTAGAAGACCACTTTTTAATTTCTGGGGATGTTATCTGAGTAATCTGTGGACCATAAATACCTTCAGGATCACAGCTGGATACTAGCCCCATGTTGATTATCCACCTTCATTTTTACTCTAATTGTCTCTCTTCATTTTTTGTAGTTTGTCAGATGTAGTATAATCAAGTGATACCTCCAAAGTTATCACATATGAAAAAATAGACTTAACCATCCAAGTCACACAGGCCTCCCTTTGTTCATAGAATCTACCAAAAGAAACCTTCTAGATATGGTATTATGGTAGGGATACAAAGCATTTTTATTCATTTAGAGGCTCCATTTTTGATAGATGTTTTATCTTTATAATATATTTACATGGCATTATGGGTGATATGAAAGTTACTAGTTTCTCTGAAATGTTTTGTAGTACAAAACTGCATATTTGGTTGGTTGATTTATTGATTGGTCATTTGACTGATTGATTTAGAGAGAAAATAAAGCTTCTTGATAATGGCAATTTTAGTGTAGGCTATGCTGAGAAAAATCAGATCAGTAGCCTATGTTCTGTGATCTCTGTGGGAATAAAAAATATAGCGAAGAATGATGTTTCTCAGAGATTCTTATCAGAGCCATCTGGATATTTCAGATTATTGGGTTGGGAAAAGTAGAGAATAAGAAATAGGAAATACTCCTTACCTCTTAGTAGAATTTGTTTTCCTAGAGTGTAAACTCCAGAAATTAAGAAGTGCATAAAGTCTAGAACTCCATATATTTTCCCTTTTGGAAGTTTTATTTTTCTCAAAAATTATTTTTTCCTTTCATTCATATATGTGTGTGTGTGTGTGTGTGTGTATATATATATATATATATATATATATATATGAATATATATGAATATATATGTATATATATCTGAATATATATATATTCAGACTGGATTTCTGTAATAATACATTCTCATTGTGTTTGTTGTTTTTAACCCAACCAAAGGATGAATTTAATCAGTAATGAAATTCCTGTGTCTTTGGAAATATGACTATTGGTAGTCCCCAGTACATTTCTGCAACCACTGTTATTATTTTCAACCTTGACCATGAAGTCTATTTGATTTGTTTCAATGATTTTTATTAAACTAAATTCTAACCTGAGTCATTTTCAATAGTAAATTACTTACTTAGACCTATTAGTCTTTCTAAGATGTATAACAAACTTCTAATAAGTATTTTTATGCAAAATAATACTCCAGATATTATGAGTTTCAGTTAAGAATTTCTATTGTATTTTTTCATTATTACTCTAAATTTCTATTAATCATTCTGCCATTGTACATTGAAGAATAATCAGTGGAACTTGACTCTAGAACTGCTTCCTCTTCCTCATCTGACAAAGACTTATTTTTACAAGAAAGCAAAAGTTTTTATAAATTATATATGTTCTAAACAGTTTAGAATGAATAAATAAATAAATGCATAATATTAAGCCCACTCTTTAAATTATAAAAGTGTAACTTTCTACATGTATCAAATGTTCAAGTTGTTACTGAAATGAGTATATAAATTATTTTTAGAGCCGAATACTTATAATCTTGTCTCAATATTCCAGTTTTGCCCACAATCAGTGTTTGCTGTTTTTTCTTAAGAGGCTTCTATTCAAATCTTGGTAATTTGTTATAATTACCTCTGTCTTCCTTTTGTTTTCCTGCATGCCTCACCCTTTCATTATTTTAATTGATTTGTAGGCCTGTCCAAATGAATTGAATTAGGAAGGATAACAAATTGTATCAGTTTTAACTGAGGACACCATACACCATTGTAATAGATACCACAGTGTATTGCCCAGATTCCCCTTTCAAGAATAAGGCACTCCCCAGATTCCCCTTTCAAAAATAAGGCACCCCTTTCTCAAGCCACTGAGAGTATTAGTGGCTGATGGCTCTCAGCTGAGTCCGTCTCTGGGAATTGCTGTCAGCCAGAGAGAGTTGTCTGGCCCAAATTATACCTTACCCCAGCCTGTGCCTAAGGGTAGGGATAATGAATGAATGGAGATGATTATAAAGGCCGAGTCTCTTGCCTCAAAGTGAGACAATTCTGGGGGGCCATCTTAGCTCCAGAGTTTCTTATGGGATAAGCTGAGGCCTTTGTTATGATTGCATTAGAGTTAAACACATCCTATGCTCAATTCCACTTTCTTCATTCTCCCCACAAATGTTGATCTCAATGGCATTTCTCAACGGAGTCTCCATCTCAATGGAGTCTCCATCTCAAACTGTTTCTCTGAAACCCTAACCTAAGACAGTCCTAATGTCAAATGCCATCACTGAGAAAGCACTGGAAACAGATATGAGTAATGATAAAAATAATAATTGTTCTCATCCATTGAATGCCTCCTAGATATTTAGCAATGTGCTAAACTTTTCAAATGTTATTTACTTCCCACAAATACCTTATGATATAGGAATTAATTTAGGGTTTTGTTTAGGGGTTTTGTTTTTGACAGAAGGAAGAGAAATTCAGAAAGATAAACAACATTCCCAAATTTAAATAATTGTTATATAGAAGAATTATTATTCGAATTAGTTCTGAACCCTAATACAACACTGTCTCTCAATTTCTTTTATTAAACATAGAGCATATCTAGAAATATTTAGGGAGATAATATTTAAAATTTCCCACTTGTTTCATTTAATGTTGGTTATATTATTTGTGAATAATGTAAATATCTTTTACCTATTATAGAATTTGTGGGTGAATTATTCTCGTTGCTGGTAAAATTTTCATATATTCATCAAAATCATTCACACCTATGAAGTTCGTCCTATGATTAATTGGTTACATTTATATTATACAAGTTCTTTTTTTTCTAATATTTGTAAATTTTATATCGTGAGCAGTCTCCTTCCCATTTGCCAAAAATATGTTTCTGTTATATATATTTTTAAAGGCAGCCCTACAGATCTGACTCTTCAACATCTAGTTAATCACTTCAGAATAAATTTGAAAGTTTTATTATCTGATTAAGACCTAGACTAAAATATGTAAATAGAATTTTACATCATAAAGAGAACTTTTGCCCTTTCTCTCTCATATGTATTGTTTCTTTTAACTAGAACAACAACATTGTGAGTCAGGCAAGTTATCTACAAATGAAAAAAAAGTGCCACAGGAAGGAAGAGGAGTGAAGGGCCTCACTGAGGTTTGGAGCAACACAGGCACATTTACGACACAGCCACCATTACCATTTAGGCTTCTTGGAGGTTAAACTTCATTGCTGTGAATAATATTCCAAATCTAGTTTGATGTTTCAAAGCAAAGATAAAAAGAATTAAAACTACCTGTAATTCTTCATTGTGACATTTTGAAAATCAAAGACATGAAGACATTGTGTTTCTTCTCTGTAGTCTCACATCTTTAGATAGACAACCTATTTTTATTTTTACCTTACCTTTACTTGATCACTATTAAAACATTAAAATCATGTTTTCTGTAACATCAAATCACCAAATTGTTTTTAAAGATCCTCCCATAAAAGTTACTAAGCATGAGTTGAAAACCTTTTTTTTTAATTTTTATCTTTCAGTTAGCGTTGACATTCAATATTATTTTATACTAGTTTCAGTTGTACAGTATAGTGGTTAGACATTTATATAACTAACAGGAAGAACATGTTAAAGTGTCCTACTACACTTGCCTCTTCAGATATTTTCCGGTTGTTTTCCCATTAATTTAAGCTCACTCTCTCTGGCTGCTATTATTATCATTTTATAGTATGTTAATCCCTTTTTATCAACTTCCCTTTTTAGTTTTTTGAAGATTCTCTCAAAATAGATATGAGGCACAATGTTACATTACTTTTACTGCTGAAAATGAGGCAAAACATATAGAATACAAAAGTCTCAACTGTTCTTTCAAAGAAAATATTGTTTCCACATCTGAGACATTAAAACCATATCTGTTCTTATTCAGTATGTTATTTGCAGCATTGGTTTCACCTGAGAATTTGGCCCCCAAAATCCAGTTTTCAAAAGTCAGATAGCTGGTCGTGCCTCAGATTTTGTCCTTTTCCTCACCTGCAGTGCTCTCAGTGCTTCCATTATGCCTTTCCCATACCTCCACCAGAACAAGTATCAAATTCTATTATAAATGTTTCTTGATTCTTTCTCATCTTTTCATTTCCAGAAGTTAAGAACATGTTTATTTTCTGAACTCAATACAGTATCTGATACACATTAACGACTAAATAAATATTTGTAGAGTTGCTAAAGGAATAAGTGAAGGTAGGAGTATATGAAGTAAAAACTAGCCATTTAGAATAAGCCACTCAGAAACAGATGTTGATTATCATATATAAATAGCTTTTTTTATTTTTTGTTGACCAAGGAAAGTTTTTCATTTCTATTACAATAAAGGAGAATGTCAGTGATCAATAGCTTTATTCATTTTGCTTCATGTCAAATTTAAATATTTTTGACATTGTGCTAAAAATAATTGCTTTCTCTAGAAATAGTAGTCATAGGAGTTTTTAATAAAATAAAAATAGAAAGCAGTTTCTAGTTATGTTGAAGTAATGCCAATATGTTTTATTGGTTTCGTTATTTTAAAAAGAATGCCTTACACATATATCTGTGTATCCAGGGGATATAATTTAACCTACAGAATGATGAAATGCATAGTATAATAAGACCCTTAATACTAGAATTTATACTTTGAAGGAATAATATATAAAAGAAGATTATTCCTTTTAGTTTTTGAAAGCCTTGGTAAACAAAAGACTGTCCTCATTCTCTAATACCATATAAGGTTTAGGACTCTTATAAGCAAACATGGTTCAGTTTTACATTTTGAAATACTATTTATATGTAGGTATTGTGTTTTAGTCTGACTTCTATATTATTTCTCAAAGTGATTTTCAAAGAGTTGGGTTTTTGAGAGGTCATTATTTTCAAGACATCTTTGAAATTCTACTTTTATTTTGCCGTTCCTCTTTCTGTTTTGTATTAAATTCTAAAGGATGCCTAAGTGTTATGATGTGTTTAGCTTTAGCTTTTCAAAATCCTCTAGTTTCTTTCATGGACTATTTTTATCATACTATAATATAAGAGTGACTTTAGGAGTCTAGAATTAATAACTCAGTAGGTAGCCTCTTAAAGAAGTTTTCTCTCAGTAAAAGAGGAAGAGGAAAATTTAGAAATAACTATTGGGCTATTTATTTTCTTTTGTCATCTAATATTCCTCATATAAGAGAAGCAGAAAAGATCAATTTAGAGAATTTGGAAAGCATGACACCATTTTCTTTAATGAATATTTGATGGCTCTGTAGAGATCAGTGTACGATAGATGAATTCTGAATATATCACAGTTCCACAAAGATTTATTGAGCACCTATACAATAGGCATCTGTCCAGGAACTGAGGATTCTGTTATAATCAATACCAAGCATTCTATGGAGCATATCTGAATACAACTAAGATAGAGTGCTACCTTTGAGGAGCTTAGTCTTTTAGAGGAACAGACATAAATTGATATGTGGCGAGAGCAATGGAAGAAGTATGTTCAGAGAACACAGTCCAAGTTACATATCATCCAACCAATAGAAGCAGAGCAGACTTCCACTAAACTAAATAATATCTGAGCCTATTCTTAAAGGAGAATAAAGAGTATTGCAGGCAAAGCAGGGAGAAGAAGCAGAAGGGGAAAATATGTTCTAGGTTAGAGACTAAGCATGAGGAAAATATGAAAGATAGTGAAATTTTGTCTTCCAAATTCCAATAACAAATGGTGATCTTATAGTTAAAACAACCTCATTTGTTACTATAGTAATTCTATTTTAAAGAAAGCTTCTCATATCACCTATTAAAGTTAAGTAAATGACCATGATTATGCTCAGTTCCAATTATAGCAAGTTACATATTTCTAACAAAAGTAAAGCTGCCAGATTTTTCCAAATTAAATCCAGGGATAAATTACATGTTGCTTAGCATAAGTACATGTGTTTTACATAAATTTACATGTTGTTTGATGCTTTCTGTGGGGTATATAAAAAAGACATTAACTATTACAGTGTTAAGATTCAGAATTCAGAGTCATTAAAATAATTCCCTGAGAAGCATTATGTGATTTTTTTCAGGAGGCTGCTTATTATTCTAGAAACAGTTCTAAGAATACAATGTAGTTAAGGAAAAGTGGACTAAAATTTAAATTTCTGTTCCTTCCTATATTTATTCCTTTATTACATTATATAATTTGAAGACAGGTATTGTACCTATCTTGCTAACCATTGCCAGCACCTGGCATTATGCCTGGCAGATTATTTGCTAAATAAAATATTTGTTAAATTTATTATTGTATAAACAAATAGAATTTTATGCTGTTATATATAGTTGCTTTCTCATTTTCTTGCTCATGTGCTAAACTACCACACCAAAAAAAATAGTAATATACCAATATCAGGGAAATTTTTAATACATCACTTTACAAAACTTAATGATCATTTGTAATGTGTATAGCACTTTATCAGGGCAGGAAATACACAGTTGAGTCAAGCATGATTTCTCCCTTCTAGAACTCTTCATTTACACAGACTTTTGAACAACTATTTAATGTGATAATTATTTTAGTATTGAGACATTATACTGTTGAGAGAAAATAAAACTCTGGAGGAGAAATTTGAATTATTAACCAAGTATGTCATTGGCAGAAAGACTTGTTCTTAGAATTAGTGTTCAACTGGGTTCACTTAAATTCTTTACTAAAGGTTATCAATCAACTAGTATAAGGTAAGGTGGTAATACTCTGATAGCTTTTTAATTACCCTAAAATCAAGCTGTTTCTCATTATATACCTTACACATCTGTAAAACCAAAATAATTAACTATTTTGAAGCAAAAATAGCTAAAATAATTTAGAATGCATTAATTGTGAAGACACAATATTGCAGTGAACACTTCTAAGATTACAGATCAAGAAGTCTAACTGAAACTATAAAATACTGTATTCTATCCTGTTTAACACGTGATAGCCCCACTATTAAATATAGCATATCGATAAAATTTTGTTTGAAAGTACTTATTAACTATAGTAATAGTATTTTCTAAAAGCATTTCTGAAACCTGCACTCTAATTGCCATTACCCATCATCACCTAAGTAGTAAATATCTAAAGTCCTTAGGCTTTCCCTGAAGTAGGGACCTGTGTGTAGTAGGGACCTGTGACATGCTTTGCTCACTGTGGCCATCGTATCAGTAATGATTCTGAACAGTCTATTGCAAAGTCTCTGGTGTTTAAAATAACTTTAGCCAGTTTTAGAGATGCAAGCATTTCAATAAGAATGTTTTCATTTGCCTTTAAGAATAATCAGGCAGAATAAGTTAAGGATTTTCTTTTTTTTGCTTAGTTTTTTTTGGAGTTTTACCCACATTGTTGTTTCCAAGCATGTATAGTCTCATAACAAAATTCTGATTGGAATAATCCATTGTTCTGTTTTATTTTTATATTTTAGGTGTTGAGATACAAATACCTTTAGAGAAAAGGAAGTTTTATAGTTTAAATATCAATGAATACACTGTGAACATCTCCTTTTTGTAAATGAATAACTATAGGAAAGGAGTAGTCATCCTAAATATATAGAGGTGACCATTAAAGATAGTCTGTCAGTTAGTTTTTGCTACAAAACAAACCACTCGCGACTTAGTGGCTTCAAACAACCATTTGTTTAACTCTTCATTCTGAGTTGGCAACTTGGGCTGTAATCATCTGGTTTATCTGCTGATCTCAGCAAGACTCACTCATGCATCTATTGCCACCTGCTTGCCAACTTCCAGGAAATAATGTTAGGGATCAGCTGGCTGGAGGCTGGGGCTACTGGGGCAATTGGGCCACATGTTTCTTATTATCCACCAAGCTAGTCCAGATTTGTTTACATGAATGTCTCAGAGTTCCAAGATCTAAGAGAAGTGTCATCATCCCTTAGGTCTAGGCTCTAAACTTGTTCAGTTTCACTTTTGTCACATTCTATTGGTTAAAACAAGTCATAAGGCCTTACCAGATTCAAAGGGTGACGAAACCTCCTGTTGGGAGGAACTGCAAAGTATTGTGGCCATATTTGCAATCTATTTCCATCTATTCTCTATCCAAAGTATTTTTTATTTGTCTAACTTGCAGTCCTTCTCCCCAGATCCACAAAATTCTCATCCAATTATAGTTTTAATTGCCGTTTCAGTTAGCTTTTAATGCAAAACAAACCACCAAATTTATGATCCAGTTCTATGGGTCAGTAATTTGAGCTGGACTGTTGTTTTCTCTGCTGCTCTATATTGGGCTCACTAATGCATCTGCAATTAGCTATCAGGTCAGCTAGGTGATGTTTGGAGAGGTGGCTGCTGGGATAGCATGTCTCTGCTCTAAGTGATCTCTTACCCTGCAGCAGTCTAGCCCAGGCTATACCACATGGCTTTCACGGGGTTCCAAAATAGCAATCTCCAGTGTGCACACATATTGCAAGCATCTGTTTGTTCATGTTTAGTAATGTCTGAGTAACCAATGCCAGTCACTTACTGGGGCATGGTGAGTGCGGGAGAAGGTTACCTAAAAGTATGGATCCAAGAAGGCTCGAAAAACTTCAGGGCCATTATTACAACAACCCTATCACACAGTTTCACTACTTAATGATCAGTGTCAAATGATTCTTAACTTCAGTTATGGTATCATTTTTAACACTAAACTAAAAGCTAGATTATGCATGTGGTATTATGTAGTATACAAATGAGCGTTTGGAAAAATAATCATTTGCATGATACTGAAACTCACAAACTGTCAAATGCTTTGACCAAATTAACTAGTCACTATCTGAACTGACATTTCTTTATTGAATTAAGTGATAGTAATCAAAGCACTTGATCTGATTATACAGTCATTTTTCCATTTTATAAAGTTTTTCTTTTTTCAAAATGTTAAGAAATTTGAATCACTTTACTTGTTAATAGAAAATTGGTAACAGAAAAAATATTAACAGAAACATTGATTTTAATTTAAAAATGAATTAATTTTTATTGGTATTTCAGAAAAATAACACGTTTTGAAGATAATTTTAACATTTTCTACCTCATCTATCCTAAAGTAATCCATATTAAATGTCTCTCCCAAAAATTGGTTCTAGTGATTTCTGTGTTTTAGTTATATTTTGATAGGAACACAAACAGATATATTTATTAATGAACTGATGAAAAGAGATTATGGATATATCTAAAACAAACATGAAATATACTAAATATTTTATACCCAAATGAATTCAAAGGTGCTGTTAGCCAGCATATTCAAGTTGTTTCTCATTAATTAATGGTGGTATCATTATTTATGTTATCACTGATTTTTTTTACAGCTTAAATTATTGAGGAAAATGGAAATATTTATGGAAGTGATCATAACTAGAGTTAAATTAAGAATTTATCATATAAAGCTGTGAAAAATAATAAGCTAATCTAATGAAAATAGTACAAGTGAAAAATATAACTATTCCAAATTCATATCATTTTCAACTTCTACATTTAGTAATTTTGTATCCTATGAAACTTATATGGATTACTGTGGCTTTAAGGAACACAGAGTGTAGCATGTGAATGTGTTCCTCAAGTAATTATTACACTTGAGAATTCAAAAGGTTTTAGGAGTTTCCAAAAGACATCTAAAGATAAAAACAAAGATGACTACAGTATATTGACTGAGACATGCTTAACCTGACAAAGTTTATAATGAGTATGGTTCACATTAGGCAGTTCCGTTGAAGTCCTTGGACTCAAAAAGGTGAAGATTCCATCAGTAAACACAATGGCAGAAAATTAATTTTCTGTGAGATTGATTTTTAGCTGGTAACACCAAAGAATGCCATGAATACCATCAAACTCCTTCAGGAAACCCTTCAAGAATTTTTATCCAGTCATGTTTATAATTCTAATATATGAAATCAAGAAGACTTGAAAAATTAATTCACCATATGACTTAATATACAAAAAGATAATTCAAATATAGATTGTATATGTATCTGTATAGAAAGCCCATGTACAGCCAAGAAAAATTTAAAGAAATATTACTGAATATTTCTAGGTAGTCGACTCATAGTAGAGCATGCTTAACTAAGTCAAAAATAAAGACTGTCTATCAGCCTGGAACATCCTAGTGACATCAAGCTCTATCTAGAAAGCAGTTACAAGTGTCATCTTGTGTCTAAATGTCTTTTTTGCCAGGCATGGAGGTCTCATCTATCATCATAAGCTTTACATTTACTATGTCATTAATATTATTCGCCAGCAGTTCTTAATGTTAAAAGCAAGGTAACATGCTTTTGAGGTTTGGAATGCAGTTGTCAGTATTTACACAATTGTGTTGGGTTAACCAAGCATGGAGAACAGATAACAGCAAGAGAACATTGTAGCAGCTTTCCCAGGGTCAACTAAAACATAACCTTTGCAAAGAGGCTTGAAAATAAAGTATAAAGAACAATATATCACGTGAAGACTATCAGAATGAAGCTTTAGATTGCTAACATACAATCATAGTGCTAGACCATTTTGATATACGGCAAAAGGAAATACAAAGAGTCTTTGTTAACAGATAACTCTAGAAGACCTTATACCAGAGGCAGAATCATAAAGAGACTAAGTTCTAAATAACCTTCTATAGTTATAAACAGAAGGGCTTGGACACGGTGTAGGAAAAACTGCTTATCAGGTATGGATTGTTTTAGCCACATAAACTGATTAGCTTATAGCAGCATTTGATGATATATACTTAGCTTGGTGTTTCCCCATTGTAACCATGTTTTTCAGCTCTAAAAGTCAATTTTTCATTTTTTCACCATAATGTAGGTAGTTTTTTTTCTACTTGTACAAATAATACAAATTTACTGTAGATCATTTGAACATCCTAAAACTAGTAAGAAGAAAATGAAAGTCCCTTGGAATCGCACTACCTTAAGATAATCACGATTAATTTTTGTAATCATTTTCATGTATCTCTTCAAGCATACATAGACACACATGTTACACAAGTGATGTATCATACATTCTGGTTTAATTAGGATGACTTTCCCCTACTTTTATCCTCCTATAATAGCATTTACCAGAGCTAGTTAAGCTTATTAATATCTTAATAATAACTAACTATATTTTTCCTTGTTCTACTAAAAACCCTAGGCAAATTTATATATCTACAGGGATATTTTTGTTATTTAAAAAAAATTAAAACATATTTTACATTCTTTATCTGCATCTCATTACTCTTATTCAATAATCTTGAAAATTTTTCCATGTCATCTGATATACTTCTAATTCATTATTTTCAATGGGTATATAATAGTAGTCTATAGTACGACTATACCTCTATTTAGCCATTTCCCTATTAATAAATATTAACTTTGTTTTCTGTTGTGAGAGATTTATGAACAATGCTACAGAAAACATCTCTAAACATTTCTATCCATGTGTATTAACAATTTTCTTTCTATAGATTCTCAGAAATAGATTGCAGGGTAAAATAATAAAACTATTTGTAATTTCAATAGATGCTGCCAAATTTTTTCCAAGAAATGTTATAAAAGTATACTACTAGGTGACATCCTTACACGGTAAAAGATTAATATATTTGGTGAGGAAGAGGTGTCAAGAGTTTTTGGTGTGAACCCAGCTTTTTCTCTATTTAGCTGTATGACCTTGAACAAGTCGTTTCACCTGAGTCCTCATCTTCTAAATGAAGAAGTTAAATAAATGACTCCTAATGTTCTTGTATAATTCTAAAGTTCTATAATTTTTTAAAGGTTATATTCAAAGACTGAAACCTAAGAAACTCTCTAAATACGGCATCCAGTAACAGTGAAATCATTTTAATATTTTTTAGTGAACACTAACCATTTTTTCAGGAGGGCACATTCATAGCTCCAAAATCACATATTTCTTTGTTAAATATTGCATACTTGCTTGCATAGAATATACTTCAAAGTCTCATGATGTCCTTAGAATTGGAGACATCTTAATGTAGAAGGAGCTCCAAATTGGAAAAATAATCTCAAACAGAATTCTTCTCTACAAATAAGAATATATTTGTATATATAATATCTTGATAAATGATAAAACACTCTTCTAAAGGTAAATAAAGATTTCCTCTTTAAAAGCAAAAGTAATCTCATAGGTTAAAATAATGTCTTTTTTTCTGGGTAGGAGATCAGCATCCCTTATTTTGCATAACCAGCAAACAAACAAAACATTCACGTATACTGAAAAATTCAAGCCCTATCAGTATGAAATTGTAGGACAAAATATATGTGCATGTATGAGAATTGGTAGTGCCGTCAATCAAAAGATATACAGCTTTGAAACCTCTTATAAATATTTTTGAAATATCAAAGCTGTATTACATAGTTACAATAGAGTGAGGAGAGAGAGTAGAATATGGCATCATTGATGATTTTCAATCTCAGTCTAAGTAAACTCTGATTTTTATACATTAAATAATTGGTTGATTCTCTTTTATAAAATTGTAAAACCTTGTTATTAAAAATGAGTCTTCTGTGGAAAAGTGTCTTGACTCACTTTCAAAATGTCAGTTGAATTTAACTGAAAGTCCTTAACCTTGAACTTTTCATAGTTGACTTTTGATTGACACATTTATTCAATTTGACCTTTTGTTTTGACTGAATTATTTTTTCCCTGTTTGAATCTTCATCGGAAGATTACTGTTATAGCCTTCAATCTAAGCAGTTTGAGTAGTCTTTTCTGACATTGATGTGTTTGAATTCCCTAAATTCTTAGTATCTTTGGTGTTGATGTGAAAGACAGTGCTTAAATGGTTGCTGTGACCCAAATTTCCTTCAGCTACTTGTTGAAGATTGCATTTGTTAAATATTTACTAATATTGCAAATGAAATGTAAATACCTAAAAAAATTGAATTTTGAGGAAAAATCTTAAAACAGCCAGATAGTTAAGTGGCAAATTTATTTTTAGAAACTCTTATATAAAATTAATTATTCCATTGAAATATTATGTTTTAGCAAAAGAGGTTAGGTATAAAAGTGTCTCCACTGCTCTTTTTTTTTTTTCATATATGTTAACGCACTTATTCCCTAACAAACCATATCCTTTTATATATGTGAAGAGGCTTCTATGTGTCAGACACTGTGCTAGGCATGAGATATATCAGAGTTAAACAACAAAAATTCAGTGGGTAAATTTAAAAATCTCATTGGCTCATTGTATGATCTAAGAATTGGGCAATATCCCATCTCATCAAGTAGAAAGGAGCTCGGAGGAGCTATACAAAATGGAAGGCTTTTGTAGGCAAAATGAGGAAGAATGGATTATTTCTTAGGTAACCTGCCTATGGAGGATGGAGGTGGGCTACCTCACTGAAACTGCAATTGGGTTAGTTGTTAAGTCTAAGTTTGGTGACATCAGCTTAACACAAGTGACTCCATTTTGAGCCAGTTGTCTCTTTTTTAATAGTAGTAAACTGAATTTCATCATCATTTATAACAGCGAAGTACAAATGTGGTTGATACTCACATGGTCAAATGTAGTTAGAAATGTCTTTAGGTGGTGACATATACCTAGTGGATACAAAGATCTTTTTTTTCTTTTTTATTTTTCAGTTATTTTATAGCTCAAGAAGATGAAATGAGAAATAGTTAATTTTTCAACCCAGCAAGTTCTGGGTTGGAAGTAGTTCTCTAAATTCTTCCTGAAAATGAAGGTCCCTTTTTAGCTTAAGGGTCACTCCTCTCATATACTATTACAGACAACTAAAAGTCAGTAGTCAACACCTTTCAGCACTTGCATTCTCCCTGTATGTCTCCTTAATCAAATTTATAAATTCATTAGGAAACTTTTCTATCTTACACATTACCACAGATGAGAATTTTGCTCTTTTTTTTTTTGTTTTGTTTTGTTTTGTTTTGTTTTTGCCAGTTTAAAACTCAGGTACACCTTTCTCCAGCCTCTTATTACAACCTCTTCAATGTTATTTCGGCCTCCATTAACAGTTTTATTGGGTTCTTCCCATCTTGTACTGAGGGTCTTTTTGCTATAGGAAAATACTCTTGATATTCTAGTGTAAACGGAAGATCTTACACTTTGTTGTAAGTAGCTACACACCTGGGATCTTCACTCCAGGGACATACGTTATTTAATAACACCCTGGATTCGATGATTGCCAAGGCCATGTCTTACTTTGCTAGTCCTTGGCCTCTTAGCAAGACTGGAGATAAGAAGTAGTTATTTGTTTTTGTTTTTTTAAATCTAGAGTCCTGATTCTTTTGCTTTATTTTATATTTATATTCTGCTTGAGAAATGAGTGATTCTCTTTTTTTTGTTTTCAGCTTATCTCTCCATATTTTTACCTTATTATATACTGCTAAAAGAAACCTATTGGTACTTTCAGTTTTCTTCCTGAAATCTCCCTAGGCAAATTCTTCCTGAAATCTCCCTAGGCAAATTCTAAGTATGTTCACTGTGGATAGTATGTTGGTCACGTCATCTTGGATGATAGTGTTGCTCAACTTTCCAGCACTGCCTAAAGGGTCACTTTTTCTCTAGTCTCCAATAACAATTTCCTCACTGTTCCTTAAGACCATATCAATAGTCTTCTTGAGATCTTTGCAGCTTTCACTGACACTGTCTTCATGGCCTTTCCAGTCTTTGCACCATAACTCCAAAGCCAATGCCACATGTTTTGGCTTTAGTTACAGCAACACCCCACTTCTAGGTACCAAATTCTTTTATGGTTATTCACTGCTGTACAACAAGACGCTCCAAAACTTAGTGGTGTAAAATGACAGCCATTTTGCTCTTCTCACAATTTTATGGGTCCTGGAATCAGGTAAGTAACAGAGAGGATGGCTTGAAATTCAAAGATCTCCTGAGTCTGTTTCACAGTGGCTGATACTTCAGCTGGGGTAGCGAGTGAAAGATAGTAATGTTATTCCATTTTTAGACAATGATGTAATTCATCCTAAGGAAAAACATGTATTATCTGTTATGATTGCTAACATTTTTTTGCCTGTTACTGTTGCCTCACTGAGCCAACCTAAGGACCAAGTGTTACTTAGATTATAAAATATCACTGAAGAAATTCCATGAGAACGTTACTCTATCATACAAACACTAGAAAGGATTTTTTCATAATCTTAATGATATAAGTTTAAATACTGCTCTTGCCTAGAATTCTCTTAAAGAAAACTGGTCTTCTGTTGCAATTTTGAAACTACCAATTTCTAAGTGAGAATGAGAGTCCCTGTATAGTCCTTCCAGCTCCAGGACTGTAGAATTTAGATGAAGTCATCATCTCCATTCTTGAAAGTGTGAGATGTTATCTCCTTGTCAGTCATCAACAAACTGAGTGTATCCTACACAGACTGAAGCTGGCAAAGGTTGTCAGTGAGCTTTGTGTTTGCATTAGAGATGCAAGAAAAAAATAAAAAGAATATTTGGACAAAATAACATAAATATACTAATGTCTAGGTGGGCACACACCAAATATTTAAAATAAAACATAAAGTTTATCACTCCGTTTTTTAACACAAAACTTAAGAACATGTAATCTATTATATATCTATGTTTTTATATCAACATAAATTGAGAAAAAGACTGCAAGTCAATGAAGAATAAAAGAGATGGTGCAGGCATTAAGGTTCGAAAGGAAAGGAATTTTATAATTTGCAAGGAGATGTATGCCAACTCCTCGATATTTATTCCAAAGAGCACCATTGCTTAGATTGTGTATACATGTTCTAGGAGATCGCAGGCAATGTCAGTGTATAGTGGAGGGTTCAGCAGGACCAACTTCATGGATGTGTAACCTGTGTAGTCACACAGGGCCCCACACTGAGAAGGGTGTTTTGCTTGGTATTATGCTTGGCTGTCACCATTTTGAAATTCTTAATAATTTTTGGACAAGGAACCTACATTTTCATTTTACACTGGGACCCACAAATTATGTAGCCAGACCTAAGCTAATCTGTGTAGCCAATGGTTAGTTAAACCTTTCTGAAAGAGATAGGACTTGAATAAGGCTTTAACATATAAGATAGAATTTGTTGACTTTGGCAGGTCACTGGGGAACCACTTGTAGAAATGTACAAAAACCACATGGGAGAAAAGATAGGTTAATTCCAGCCTCAAATGCTGATTAAAAAGTTGGACTATCTTATCGGCAATAGGTGAAGATAGCCAGTGAAGATTTTTACAACTGTAAAGCAAACAACCAGACAGCAACAACAACAACAACAAAAAAAGCAGTTTTAAAGAAGGACTTTAAAGAGAGACAGAGGGAGGATAACACAGAGGATATAAAGAGCTGATTTAAAAGTTACTTTTAAAACCTTAAAGATAGAATGATGGCTAAAACTATATAGGGCACACAGGAAGAGAAAATATCTTTCTCTGGACCCAATCAGAGTATTGTGCTATCAAACAAACACATCCATCTCTCTTGTTCACATCTTCTTCAATCCTAGATGCAGATATAAGGAAAGCTGCTCCACATTCTCTTCCTGTATGTTTTTCCATCAAAGCTAGATTAGACTAGATACTCTTTAAGTATTGTCTGTATAACCAGAGTTGAATATAGCATATTAAAATAAATATCTATTGGACTAATTAGTGATAATTACGTAAACAATAAAAAGAGGATAAATCAAATGTTCTCAGTAGTCATGTAGGACAAATTTTGACAACAGGTAGAATGGAAGGAGCTAAGAATAAGTTGAAGAAAGCGTAAATTGATAAATTATGTAAATTTATTTTATGCCTTTTTTAACTTAGAGTTCTAGATTAATATATATTAAATATTAGTAATATAGAAATATAGAAATGACACTATATGTACTTAGAACCTGTCTTCATCCATCGAGGCTGCTATAATAAAATACCATAGATTGGGTAGCTTATGCACCACAGAAATTTATTTCTTACAGTTCTGGAGGCTGAGAAGTCCAAGATCAAGACTCTGGAACATTCAGTGTCTGGTAGGAGCCTGCTTCCTGTCTGGTTGATAGATGGCCTTCTTTTCAGTTTCCCAACATGGTGGAAGGGATAAGAGCTTTCTGGGTTTCTTTTATAAAGGCACTAATCCCATTTATGAAGACTTCTATCCTCATACTCTAATTATCTTCCAGGAACCTTCCCTCCAAATACTATACCATCGCATTGGGGGTTAGGTTTTAATACATGAATTTGGGGGGACACAAATATTCATTCTGTAGCAGAGCCCTTCTGCTTTGGTCATTTATCTTAATCTTAGATAAAGGAATGCCCATTTACCTCTCCACTAGGGAAAAGAGATCAGATAAGAGACATCTTTCAAGAATCAGGCCCAAACATGCCACCTAAGTCTGACATCCACTGGCATGTTAAATGTTACACCCCCTAGACCTGTATGTCTACTTGAGAAAGAAGAATATTAATGTGATGCACATGTCATGTTGTCATTTATTTGATGTTCTTCATATATTCAATTTTGTCATCTAGGAACTAAGTATAATTTAACATTTGTATTTTTGAATTTATTATACTAAATTTAATTGTAACTGGTCCAATATATTATTGGTTTGAGATGCTTTATAATGCCTAATCTTCATTTTAACTAAGATAGTGGACTGATCTCATTAATAATTTCTATTCATGATTTTGTACTTATAATGCTAAATGATCTAGTTTGGATATATAGCCATCCTGAGTTCATCAATGAGTCATCAACTTGTCTTTTCTCTTTAACTTTTGTCATCAAGTAACACTGTTTCTGTATTTTTCTTAGTACTAAAAAAATACTTTATTAAAATATGTATTGGAAAGTAAATACTAAGATCCCATTTTTACACATTTGTAGTCTTCAAGGCATTGCTAGTTGTATGTAATATTTTACCAAATTAGACATAACTCTTTTTGTTGAATAGTATTTTGTCTAGTATTTTCTTCAATGGTAGCAATTAATATTTCTATTTTAGATAATATGTCCAAATTATTTAAATGCCCAAGTTAGTATCAGCTACTTTCTTTAAAAATATATTAAGACTCGTGTCATTATAAATGTAAATCTCATTATATAAAGTTTTAAGAAAAAAAAGTTGTAAAAAGAAAAAGAGTGTATATATATTTGTTATTTTATATATATATTTATGTATAATATATATATTTATATATATTTATGTATTATATATATATTATTTTCTTATGATAGAGTACTTTAAACAAATTATCCTCTGGGAAAAAGAAAAACTTACCAGAAAAAAAGAAAGAAACCTTGAAAGTTGGCTGGGTTCATGCAAGTGACCCAGTATGTAAATCTCTAAATGTGAAGCAAGAAATATTTATTGTTCTTGTGTCAGAATAAATTCATTTCCTAATTATTTCCACCCTCAAACTGGAATAAACCAGATCAATTTAAAAAAAAGAAAGAAAGAGAGAGAGAGAAGAGGAAGGAAGGAAGGAAAGAAGGAAGGAAGGAAGGAAGGAAGGAAGGAAGGAAGGAAGGAAGGAAGGAAGGAAGGAAGGAAGGAAGGAAGGAAAAGGAAAGGAGGGAGAGGGAGGAGAAGGGAGGAAGGGAGGGAGGAAAAAGAAAAAAAAGAAAGAAAAAAGGAAGAAGAAGGAAGGAAGGAAAAGGAAGGAAGGAAAAGGAGAAGAAGAAGGAAGGAAGGAAACTTTGCGCTTTTTTTTTTCGGCGGCGCTGGAAAAGAAAAGGAAAAGAAAAGAAAAAGGAAAAAGAAAAAGAAACTCGGCGCTTTCAGCAGCTTCGGCAGGGGCTTGAAAAAAAGAAAAATGAAAAGAGAAAAGGCGCGCAGGCAGCTAAAGAAAAGAAAAGAAACTAAGAAAAGCAGGAAAAGAAAACAGGAAGAAAAATTGAAAAGAAAAGGAAAAGGAAAAAAGAAAAGAAAAGAGAAAAGAAAGAAAAAGAAAATATCTATAATAAAGAAAAATCTTTCCTTCTCAAAACTTCTCCTCTCATGCTTCAATATCCTATATCTATCCTCCCTCCTCCTGTATATCGTTCTCGTCGCGTCGATATCCATCCTCCATCTCCTCTCCCTTCCATAAATAATGATCGCCATCATGGAATATGGTGCTGGTATTCTATATGTAGAATCCTAAATAAATCAAAATGAGTGATGTGAAACTATCCCATGTTTCTTTTTATTTAATCAACTCATACTAAAACATCTTACTATTTTAATCTCATATTTAAAATCTCTCCATTCTTTTTAAATGATACATTCCTCAGCATTCTACTAAATCTTGATTTAAAAAAGTGCTTTCAGAGTACTTTATACTTTTGAAGCATTTCACAGTAGTTCAGGCATATATATTCTTTCACTTGATTTTCCTCAGTACTCATGAGAAAGACAGTGCACCTGTTATTATCCAAAAAAAAAAAGACTTTCTCATAATTGCAGGGCTTGGAAAGTGTTGAACCAAGGCCTTCTTATTCTGAGTAGAGTGGTTTTCTATAAGAGAGAAAGGGGGATACATGTATCTCAAATGAGGTAAGTATTTAGAAAACTTACTACAGCTACAGAACATGCCGATATCCAGTTTGTCGAAGGAGTGAATACCAATTAAAGAAATACTCCTCTTGGCTGAGAGTACAATCAGAGTGCCCTTTAACAGATAACATTTATCAAACACTATGTGTGAGACACACTGCTATGGACTTTACTTAGATTATCACATTAGCTGTGAGAGAAGCTCTAAGCAATGGAGTAATTTTCCCAAGTTCAAAATCAGTAAGTGTTAGAGCAGGAGTTCACACAATTTTGTGTCATTCCAAAACCTGTATATACTATTTAAATGCTCTTTTCCACTGTCTTTCTCCATTGTCTTTTCCCATTTCTTTTTCTAATTTATTTGAGAGAAAAAAAAAAAAAAAAAAAGGGAGTGGAGGGGATATTATAAGGCACAAAGAAGGAAGGAAGACACTCATGCATCTATTAGCTTACCCAGTAATCACTGGCTGCACTAATACCGAGTTTAGCTTGGGAATGCCCAAAATGGACTTCTAAGAAGACTTGGGGGAGACTCCCAAGAATGTCGAGTGCTAGTTTGAAGACATGAGTTAAGTGCCGTTGAAGCGTACATAAACAATGGCAGAACTAATGAAGCTGAAAGAGTGTCCAGAAAGTCTTTACAAAAGAGAAGGAGTTTGTGTTGTGTCTCAAAGTATCTTTCCAGGCAAAATTAAAGAGCATCTGCAACACAACAACAGGGAGAATTATAGGAAGTATTTCAGTGTATGGGGAAATGTGAAGTTAGTGTTGTAGAATAGCAAGATTCAGTCATAGGAGATGGAATCATGCCCTGGGGAGACTTCTTTGTTGAAATAAGGAGATCAAACTTTATCTTCGGGGCAACAAGAGCCAGCACACACTTTGGACAACAAAGCTAAATGAGCTTTCCATTTTTAGGAAGTCTTAACTAGCAGTCTTATGTTGGATGAGCAGGACACTAGTCAAGTGAAAGCCAATAAAGAACTGGACTTGTAGAAGGAAGACATGCCCTGTATTATTCCCAAGTCATAAATAAAAGTGATATAATCTAGCAACTGCTCTAATGAGACTTTGTGATCAAGAAATGTAAATGACTTATCCATGTTGCTGGTCTCACAAAAAAGTGAACATACAGCCTCTTTCTTAAAGAGCTTCATATATTCATTCACGCAACAAATATTTATTGTGTTCTCACTACATGGCCTGCATTGTGCTAGATGCACAATGAAACAAGCCTTATCTTATGTTAATCACTGCTTGTGGAGAAGTTCATTTGAAGCAACATGTGACACAGTTTGTTCATAAAGCCAAAGAAAGCAGCAAAGAAGACAAGATATAAAGCAAATGTCAGAGAAAACAAGAAAAGAGAGTAACTCCTAAGAGAGAAAAAGTAAAAATGAGGTTTAAGCTTAAGAAAGCAAGCATCTGCTATGAGTAACCATTTTATTAAAAGTGCACTAAATTGCGAAGGTTCTCTCTCAGGAACTGCATACTGTGGGCTGAGATTAAGTATAATGGGCTCCCACATGAATTCTTCTCATTACTTCTCTTGAAAGATCAGTAAATCTACTGAAAAGGTAATTTAGGTTTAGTGTTCACAATCCATTCATTTTACTTTTAATCTTTTCTGTTTAAAATTATAAAATATAATGCAGATATAATCCAAAAGAGAAGGGATGGGCCCAAAATGAGATGATTTCAACTTCTCAAATAGTTCCAGCATTGACTGATATGCAATAAACTATAGACATTTTATTCTTGACGGATGGTGATGGAGCTTCAGCCAGTTTATAGGACATTGCACATTAATTGCAGGAACCAAGTAAAGGAAAACATAGGAAAGATAATATATACCTCACTCTCCTGAACTCCTTGGGCCTTTATGTAATTTTCAATGAAATCTCTACTTAATCCCATTAAGCTTTTATTTCACTACAATTAAACAAAAAGGACAAAAGTTTGGGGACTTCTGTCCCAGATAAAAAGAACTAAAATACTTGGGAAGAAAAGGGTCAGGAAAATAAGACAATTAATTATATAATCACAGGAATTCGATTTTATAAAACAATTTTTCAAAAGTATGAGTCTGAATAATGACTTATAGTCATTACTTTTTCTGCTATTAAACTGCTCTAATGAGACTGACTTTTATGCTATTTTTTTTTCTGCTATTAAACTGTTTCCAGTTTGTGTCATTGAAAAACGAGCAAGTAAAAAAAAGAACAAAACAAAAATCACATCTTTCAGAAGCATATTTCTAGAAATAATAAAATCTTCTCTGAATTTCCGGGCCTCTCCTTGGCTTTTCTATTAGATAGAGGCCCCATTTTGAGCCCATAATGTGCACATTGATTCCCGATTAATTTAATTGAGTACCCCCATTAAGAGAGCTTCTTAGAAATTCAGGGAGAGAAGGAGATTTTCACACCTAAGATGGGCCCATACTGCATAAAGTGGTAAATATATTGAAGCTCATTTATATATTATTAAATTATGTTGATTTGAAACTGAATTATGGCTTATAATGCTTACAATTTGCTTTTGTTTCTTCATATTAAATCAAAGAAGTATTAAAGTGTAAATTTTTCAAATTTGAAAAAAGTAAGTCCTTAGTCTAGTAGAGATGAGAAAATGAAATTTAAGAGTAACAATTTATCCTAAAGAAATTAGCCGTGTAGGACATTCACTGAACAAATATCACATTACTTGAAATAATTGTTATGACATTTTAATGCATTCTCACCATGAAGCATTCCCTTGTAAATGACTAAACCAGATCATGTCTTAACAATTATTTCATGAGAGAAAACTTCAATACCCTTAGAATTTCTCATAAGACTAATAGGAAGGAGAAAAAAGTACCAGAAATGAAATATCAGAAAGAAATGATCTAAAACATAATATACAGTTAAGTAATTCATTTAGATGCTAAAGGGGGAAAAAAGAATCCAAAGGATTTCCAGAAATTCCTCTTTCACAATTTTCAAAACTTTTCATTGGTGCATTTCAAAATAAAGGCAAACAACTAAACTTTTGTCTTTAGAGGATACTGCCCTCTAAAGACAAAAGCATCATCTTTTTTTTAAGATAATTCACCCATTCCATCAAAAATTAAAAGATCTCTATCTGGAGTGCTTCTCTATAACTTTAATTAAACATTTGTTCATATGCTCAACTATTGTTGGAGTGAAGTGTTGAGTTCTCTGAACATGTAATTTCAAGCTTCATAAATCTACTCTCATTCTTGGCAATTGTTTTTAATTCTCAACGTGGAAACTAAAAAGTATATTGGAGTTTTGTTATGTCATTATCTGAAAATACCTCATGAGTTGTAAATACCAGATCTTACATATTCACGAAAAAGGAAATCTATCTTTCCTGATAGAATAAATGAAAGAAAATTAAGTAATGGAAGGTTTGTACCAGTCACTCTAGAGTATAGGTAGGATCATCACTGGTCCCATGAATTGATATATATAAAAGATATTCTCCCTGGTACTTATTGATCTTAATTGCATTTGTTCTTCAACTACGTTTTAATCATCTTGTTCCCAACGAAAATCAGGTGTTTTGAGCACCTTTTGTGTTTTGTAACTGCATTGATTAACAGAGATTTAGGCTGACTCCTGGATGTTGGTGGTTATGGGAGGAATAAATCTTTGTTAAGTAAAGACACATGACTTTGGGACTAGCAATCCTTCACCTAAGCAGTATCTCATTCTGTTGCTAATGGTGTACTTACAAAAGGAACCATTCAATAAAGCTACACAAGATAATCTTTTGACTGCCATTTTTTCATAATTAACTTTCACAAGTTGCTATTCCTTTCAATACTATTTTCTTGCCACAAAAATAGGCCTGTCTCTGAATACCGAAGCAACAATTTTTGCTCATTATTTTTCCTGTACTTTTAAAGATATGAATTTGTGTGCATATTTAAATATTGTAGCTGCTAAATCATTATATGCAATATTAAATGTTCAAACACTTTATTAGTGATTGTTAAAAAGAGAACTTTCATGTGTTCCTTAAAATAGGGCATGTTTGATTTCTGAATTGTTGTCATATAAATTATAAGGCTAAAAATGGGTCTTTTGACTGAATATGCAAAATTCCCCTTAAACCACCTTGAACTAGGGAGATTTGCAACATTTTAAACTGGCACTTCATCCCTCTTTCAGCAAGCATCCTCTGCAGATTTAATGATCAGGAACATCCTTCTGGTGCATGCTGGGAGATATGGCTGCAGGGTACAGACCACAGCAGACAGTGTGTCAGATGAGGCAGAACTTCTTGTTAGGGGTGAGTATGCTAATAGTGCAGTCTGAAGACATGATCACCATAAATTATCATACAAAGGAATTTAAATGCATGGACTTTGAGCACATCAGTACTGTGCATTTTACTTTCAATTTTACAATATATGTCATTTTGCTTAACCTTTTGCCTTTGAAAATATTACATGGAAAACTGCTCCTTAGTAACAGACAAAACCTACAGATCCAACTTTAGGGTCCAAAACACCTTTAGTAATAAATGATCACTAAGTATTTAACCAACTTGATTCCAAACAGAGATTTTAAACAGTTGAACCACAAAGACACTTGGACTACAGAGATAACATTTGTTTGTGTTTATGTGTATTTTTCAAATGCAAAGCTAGAGGAACCCCCAGGCATGTTTTTTTCTCCACTGACTTCTAAATTCTGCTTCCAAAAACAGGAAAACAGCATGCCTAATATGGTGGCATTTGCAACTGTTAAGTGATAGGGGTTTTTTTAAAAGTCTGAAAATGTCTTTCTATGCAGGAATTACAGTTAAGTGGTTGCTAATTATGACCAGGCTTCAAGTTCTATAACCCTATAAAGCTATGTCTTGTTTGAATTAAGTAAATGACTATAGCACCAATTTCTTTTAGCACATTATTCTTCAATATGGAAAATGCAGCTCCTAGTATGCTATTTCTTTTTCTTCCTTCCTTCAACCTTCGCTTCTTCCTTCCTTCATTCTTTATTCTTCCTTTCCTTCCCCAACTTCCTTCCTTCCTTCCTTCCTTCTTTCCTTCCTCTCTCTTTTCTTCTTTCCTGTCTTCTTTCTTTTCTTTTAGCTCTTTATTGTGATACAAATTACCTACAGAAAATTTCACAAATTATAAGTGTACAGATGTACAACTCAGAAAAGTTACAAAGTGAACTCATCATGAAACTACCATTCAAGACAAGAGCTAGAACATTACCAGAATCCCAACTAATGCCTCTCCCTTTTTGATCTTAAACAATTATATTTTTAGTGGTGTAAGTATTGCATGCTAAGAGCCTGTGCACAATCTCTGCAAATAAAAATTTCATAATCCATAGCAAAAACTTACATTTTAGATTAACCTGTCTTTTATTCACTTGGAGTGTTTTCCAATTATAATGTTAAAGAATATATTAATATAAAAATCTTCAGCAGAAAACATAAGACATATAGTAAGGCTTCATTATCTCTGTTTTAGTTGTATTAAAGGTTTATTGATTTTTAGTAGTGCATCCATCATTGGTCCAAGTAAAATGTTGTTTTGATACAAATGCATATCTGGATGAGTGGCAGCTTATTTATTTTTTGTGTTTGTTTATGTTCAGAAGGTTATCTAAACTTTTCTCCAAATTTATATCAAGAATATTTATCTGTATTACCTATTATAAAACATCAACTTTTTGAAAGGCTCATCCTCTCATGATATTCCATTTAGCTAAAAATGTTCTGTTATGCCTTTTGAAGTAACAAGACTCATGGAACTGCAAATCCCACTTTGCAATCAAATTTATAGAAAATTGTTTTCTTCTTGTGCTATGGTCTGTTTTAGATTATGTGTATTTATTGTGCAGCATTTGCCTAGTCATTTAGAATGATGCTCCTAAAATTGGAGCTTTCCAGATGAATAACACAATTTAAAGGCTGATAACAAGAACTAGGTATTTTTACAATACTGTGAGGGGCAAATTTAAGTAGCAAACTAACATTCTGCTTTGTAAGTAAAATTAAGCTCAGCAGGGTTTAGAACATAATTCAGGTTCAGCTTTTTCATGTTCTGCTCTTTTTGCCTTTGGCTTTGTGCCTAGGAGATGATAAAATGCATAAATTTTGGAAATATACTCAAGAGCAATTTCAAACAGGTTGCTATTGTCTGAATATTCATGTAACATTCAGCTCAAGCTTTCTATTGAAGTGAGTTTGATCAAGTCGCCAATTTTCTCTCTTATATTTGCATTACTTTTTCTAAAATTAGTAAAAATAGCTTGCCTCTTCTGCTTGGTTGGTCTAATACAGATTTAAAAACTGAACTAAGTGTTCTAGTTCTTTTCATTTTCACTATTATTTTTTAAGTTAATAGCTCCTGGTAATTGAAGGAACTTGGATGCTTGCATATTGCTGTTTTTAATGTTGGCTTATGAAATAAAACTAAGAGTAGTTTTGCCAATCTTTTTTTCCATTCCTCCATTCATTGGTTTGTAAAGTGGGGGCATTCTAATAGTACAAGCCACAAAATTAAAGCTGAGCATTCTAGATGGAGTTTTTCTAATGATGGCTACAATTCCAGCAGCAAAATTTCTAAAACACTCTAATTCAAGTGTGTGTCACATAAACATGGGAATAGCAACGACAATTCTGCCATCCATCTTCTTGTAGAATACCATCCACTTTCCTCAATGTTCAATCTGAGGAACACTCTTGGGTGGCATGGAATATGTTTTTATAACCCTATAGTTCTATTTCACTGGAGACTTAGGGAACAAAAAAATCTATATTCTCCTAGATTGATGCAGCAACTCTTTTACCATCTCCTTTTTCCATTAGAGAATTCTTTCATGTATCTCACCAAATCCTGTAATTCTTCACCTGGCCCCCCAGGCACACTATTTTGAGGTCAGGTGTGTGTTCCTAACACCTCACTATTGCCTATTTAGAATATGAGTGTTCCTGACTAATAACTCCCTGTTTCTCCTCCCGTTCACTGCTTTAAAGCTGTCTTCCCCTAAATGCTTGTTTCTACTGTTGCTTTACTTTGCTTGTAAATGTTAGTGCTATTATTCACCACCTCTATTCCACCATTATTACCATCCTCCAAAAATTGAATTTTCCCATAAATAATCACCCAAAGCATAAAATTGCTTGCTCTCACATTTTTAATATTCAGTGAACCAGCATTATAACAGCACCATGCATAATTTGGAGAACCATAATAGAAGTAATGAATATGTTAAAAGAAATTATTATCCTAGAATATAAAAATAAATTAAAACCACACCTAGACATCTGTGCACAATTTAAGTCACTTATTCAAGCGTGATATACAGAAAGTAAAGCAAGACTGTGCTACAGGGAACCTCTTTAAAGATGGATAAAACTATGTTATATTATCCAGGGTAAAAGAAGTAGGCCATTAAAAGATAACCTCACGGAGGGAGATACAAAATTTGTAAAGAACTGATACTCTAAAGCAATATGACAAATGATCAAACACAATATACAAGACTCCAGAGAAAGGAACGTTCATTTATTTTATTCTATTTTACAAAAATGAATGTTAGAATATGTTTCCCAAAGTGAATATAAGGATAGGAAACTATCATGGATTAAAGAATATATGTGTTTAGCTAAGCTAAAGTAACTGAAACCAGAGCATGAGCTCTGTCAATTCTGCCCAGAGGCAGAGGAAACAATAAAAATTTTACTTAAGTTTTTTTTAATTCATATTACTCTGCTTCTTAATGCAAAACAGTAGGTCAAGGAACTGTTAGGATAGTTAAAGAAGAATCAATAATATCGTACTTCCTTCTGAATGCATAGCCTATATGCCCTCTTTCCCCCAAAAGTTGGACAATGCTCATTTTCTGAATTATAATTTACAAGATGAATCTGACGTGTATTAAACTGAATTTGAGGATCTAACTTTGTCGAGAGACATCTAACTGCTTTTAATCATTTATCCCTCCTCCCACCCATTACTTCATATTTAACCTGGAGTTCAACCTGTCTTTCTATCTTACCAGCTTTAAACTTTCCATCAATTCAATTCCATTTATTCTTTCCAAGAAAATTTTTTCCTTGAATATTTTACCTTTCATCTCTCCCAATCCACCTAGTCACTTTTCACTGCAAAACCAAAACTACTAGTGTTTTGTCAATTAAAGAAGTCGACAGGTATTTGTTAATAATTTGCTATTCATTTATTCACTTATCCGTTCATTAGGCACCTGCTCTGTACCAAGCACTGAGCTTTGTACTTGTGATAAAAAGATGAACACACCAAGATCTCAGCCCTCTGTGTGGTTCTACATCCACTAGTCCACTAGTGTGAGAGTCACCTTTGGGAGAGGGGTGAGAAACACCAAAAAAGAAAGCTCCTGGATAACTTTCAGTCTTACAAGGGAAATAATGAAATACTAGGAAAAAACATAGGCTTAGATACAGAACTAGCTAAATAATTTGTGAGGCCTCATTCAAAGTGAAAATGCAGAGCCCCTTGTTCAAAACTTGATAAGAATTTCAAGACGGTAGCAGCAGAGCATTAGTCCAAGTATGGAGACTTTCTAGGCCAAGAGTCCTCTGCCAGCCCTGCATAGCTATTAAATTATGTTATAATATATAGGAACAAAAGGACTTTAGAAGAGAGAGGGGATCAATTAGAGCAAAGTTGTCTAAATCTCAGTTTTCTCATCTGTAAAATTAGCATATTAGTGCCTTCTCAGAGGTACCAGCTTTTTACACAAAAGATCATTTTTTTATTATCCTACCCCATGAGGCTTATGTTTTGAAAGATTTTGTTTATTGTATTGAAGTAAATATTAATTCACATTTCTATTTTTAATTCTTACCAAAACCTCGTATCATCATGAGGTAGCTGGTGTTACCAAATTGTGTAAATTTAATTCCAGCCAACAACAAAGAGACTTTACATTGTAGCTAGTTGTGAAGTGTTATCTATTTTGTTTTGTTTTGTTTCCTAATAGCTGAAAATAACCTAAAGATACCAATTAAACCAATTACTACCTGATGGAAACCACTTTAGAACCTTTGATTAAATTCTTTCCAAATTCTACCCATGCTGTAATTTTCAGTGATTCTCACTAGCAAGAGAGGAATATTTGAGAATTTTTTTTTCCTTTTGCCCTTGGAGAATGCAAATACGGTCACTTTTCCAAAAAAAATATAAAGGGAAACTCAAGCTCAGTTTCTTGAACATATTTTTAACACATGTTGATTTGAGAATTACAGCAAGATTATTGTGCTCCATCTTTGTATCTCTCACAGCACTACCCTTGTGACTGTGTAGATTCCAAATTGATATAAATATCTGTCTTTATCATCTGGCCACTTCAGAAAGTTTCCAAGCTCTAGAGTGCACAAGTATTTAACACAAGTATCTTTTGGAAGATAGAGTTTGCCTAGGTTTTCTTTCCCATCATTGATCTAATATGAAATGACCTTATTCTTGGAGATTGCACACATTTTCATATGGTGGAGTCTCTAGTGAAAAGAAAAGGCCAGTAGGCATAAAAAGTAAAGCTAATTTTGTCAATATGTTGATACTTGGGGACCGAAGGACAATCACAAATGTTTTCAGTCTAATTTTAATCTTAATAGTAAATAAATTTGCAAAATAATTTGTTTTATAACAGAAATTATTCAGTTACTATATTTGCTTCTACAATATTAAAAAGATTTTTGAAATAGAGAATACTTTCAAAAATACAATATTTTTGAAAAAGTATCTTCCCTCTTGAAGAAAATTGAATCTCATTCATGCAGTGTCTTATTGGAATCCCTTGCATCATTGCAGAAATTTTAGATTACTAGTATTACTAGTACTAGATAAGATTATTTTAAAAACTTATACCAATCACTTGGTTTTCTAGCTTAGATTTTTCTACATTAAATAAGTTTAATCGACACCTATAAAAATTTTTTTAGACACTGAATATCAGTTTTTTTTTTTCTCTTATGATTTTCATATAGTTGCTTGCTAACTTGTGAAACTCTTTAACAGCTGAGTAAAAAGTAACATTTTTTGGTCAATCATGTGTGGATTCTCTGTACCACATTTAGTATGGCTCACTGAAGTGACAGTTGATTGAAGTGACCAGACTGGCCAAAACGATGAAATAGGTAGGTAGGTAGGTGGGTGGGTAGGTGGATGGATGGATGGATGGATGGATGGATGGATAGATAGACAGACAGACAGACAGACAGACAGACAGGCAGATTGATAGATAGATAGATAGTTAGATAGATGATAGTAGATAGATCTGCAAATAAAAATCAAACAAGTGAATTCTCATTGTATACAGACAACTAATTGATGGAGACTAAATTTCTTGTATTTTATTCACTCAACAAATATTGAGTGCCTGCTAAAAGCCATGTTTTCTTTTAGGCACTAATATTTCAGTCAATTGACTTAGATTTTGGGAGGTTTCTTGATGAGAGCATTTTGCATTTTGAAACAATGATTCTGACTTCACTCTTAAATTTGGGGAAAAATTCTAATCTAGAGAGTTTTATATTATACATATTTTAAATCACAAATTGTAGGGTGATCACATTTCACAATGTGCTTTGTCCCACAGACTTATTTTTCTTATGTATCTATCCTAATATAAAAATAATATTTACTATTACTTCACATTTATGGAAACTTATTGAGATAAGTTTTTGGTGTGTGGGGTTGTGTTTTAAATGCTGATTTTATTCATTGTTTAGTGATTTCCTACTATAGACTAGGACAGTTCTAGTGTGCAAGAGGGAGAAGTAGTAAGATAGAATTGGGTGTCAGTGCCTTGTGATGCCATGGAAAAGAGCTTAATTTTTATGCTAAAAGTTATGGATGTTCATCAAAAGACCAAAGCAGGAAAGGGACATAATTAGATATGCACTTTAAGAAGGTCATTTTAAAAACTACAGAGGGTGTTTTAGAGGATAGTGAAACCAGTGGCTTGCTAGCAGACCAAATGGGAGTCCATAGCGTAATCCTGACAAGAAATGAGAAAGGTTTGAAAAAAGGCAATGAAAATGGAGATGGAAATGAGTATATTTTAAATCAGAAGGAAGGAGACAGAATCTACAGGATTTGATGGTTCACTGGCTGTGAAAAATGAAAAAGAGGAGGCAAAGATGAATGCCAATTGTAATGCTTAATTGAATGTTCAATGGGGAGGAGACCCAGCATCCAAGACAGTTCCAGGTTATACTTGGAATGCCAGAGTACTTATTAATGAGGCCCCTTTACCATCAAAATTGTCCTGGTTTAGATGATAAATTATGTGGCCACTCTAATGAAGAATGATCATGCTTCTTATGTAATCTAGAAGATAAGGAGAAAAATTGATTGCGGGTAAACGAACAGCATTTAGGATTAGGATCTCCAAAGAGAAATATCCAGTAAGCAAATAGATTTGTGACCGTGGAGCTCAGGAGAGAACCATTGCAATTGAGATGTAGATCTGAACATCATCAGGGATAGTGTGTGAAGAATTAGAAGGGGTAAAAGACTCAGGATGGGACCTCCAGAAACATTACTGTTAAATAGCGGGGAGAATCTACAAAGGAAACTGAGAAGTAGTTGCCAGACACAGAGAACTACTGAAAAGAAAGCCAAAGAAATCAAGTCATAAGGATAAAGAAAAAAGAGAATTTCAGGAAGGAGAAAGTAGGCAACAGTGTGAAATGCAAGTATAAGATCAATATATACTGTTGGCTTGAACAGTTTAAAAGTAATTGATGGCCTTGGCAAGAGCAAAGTCAGTGGAATGATGGGTGTAATAATCAAATTATAGGTGGAGAGAGACAAGCAACAATATAGGAAAGGTGGTACAGTATCTTAAGGAAAGCTTGGGCTTTGAAGTCAGGCAAACAGTTTCACATCCCACAAGCTCTAACTAGTTGTGTGACTTTGGGCAGTTCGCTGATCTTAACCTTGCTCACTCTTTATTCATTTTATTCAATATTTATTCATTAAACATTTATAGAACACATAATATGTGGCAAGTTCTGTACTAAGACCCAGCTAACCATAAACAACTGATGTCCCCGACATTGAAGAACACATCTTTTTGCAATATAACATAGAGTGCTGTTACAGATATATGAGCAGCACATTTTGCTTTCTGATCATAAGCTCCATTAATAATAAAAACAGCTAAGTTCTTTCTGTAAGCTAGGCACTGTGATAAAAGCTTCATATGAATTATTTCACTTTGTCCGTGTAGCATATTATAAAAAAACAATATAAGAAGAGTACTGTTTTTAGTTCTATTTTGCAAATAAGGAAACTAAGGCTCAGAGAAGTTTAGAACTTGTCAAATGTCACCCTAATAAGTAGAAGAATAATGAGTCCAAGCAGACTGACTTCAAAATAAGCATTTTGAATTACTATACTGCCTTTCAGTGTCAATTGTCAGATGGTTTCCATTTTACACATCATTGTATTCCCTGAACTTACTTAGTTCTTGACACATTGTAATTTCTTACAACTATTAATAAATATTTGTGGAAAGAAGCAGGCGAGAAAGGGAAGGGCAGGGAAGAGAAGAAGGAAGGAAGGGAAGGAGGGAGGAAGGAAAGAAGGAAGTAAGGAAGGAAGCTTATAAGAAACAAGGAAAAGAGTGACAGGCTCTGCCTAGGAGTTAGAGACCTTTTTATCAGGAAGATGATATATGGGCTGGATCTTAAAACATGTAATCATTTACTAAGCCAGGAAATAGAACAGAAGGTATCGGCTTGAAAATACAGTACCTTTTCATTCCCATCTGCCTCTAAGAATAGGCCTCATAATCTCTGATCCTCTAAAGTACCTAATCTTTAACTTCATGACCAAGAGACTAAGCATTATTGATCATCATTTTTTTTATCTTATATTTTGGCCTAAATGACCACTAACCTTACTGACAAGTCTGAACTTCCTCTGACTCCTATGTCTTTGTCAATCATATAAAATATCAAATTCTAAAGACTTTTTTCAGGACATTTGAGGAGCTTCTTATCCAGACACTAGATTTTGTTAGAAAGAATTCACTTTTGGACAGAATGTCACCAGGAATATTAAGCATCAATAAATAATAGACCTCGCTCTGCATGATTACGTCTCATTCTCTCATTTTAAACTTTCTTGCCACAATTATGAGAACAAAACTTTCAATTGCTTTAAAAAGTCTCTGATCATTCCATTTTCTCCTGCTGTTCTTTAAAATCTTTGATATTTGTTGCTTCTTACCTACTTATGGGTGAATTATGCCAAGAATTATGAAAACAAAACAACAGAGAACAAAAAAAAAAAAGGTCTTTGATGTTCAGAAAGATGTCCTTAAACTCACGAACATTCCTCAGGCAAAATATTATCTGTCTGATCATTTTTTTTGTTTGAATTGTTTGGAAAAGTCATCCTACTTACTCACTTTTCATATACTTGTATAGACACAACCTAAACTAACCACCATTTCTTTCTAAAACCTGACCTTTTTTTTTCCTTCTTACATATATTCTGTTTTCTGTGACTGTTACCCAGATTGTTTTAGTGTATCTTCTAGATTTTGAGTAATAATTTATTTTCACGTGAAGCCTAAGATACAACCTTATAGAGAATACACATACTACATGAGCCTTTTTTTGTTAACCCAAATGCGGTCACCAAGAATCCAAGTTCTAAGAAAAGTTTTGCCGAATGTCAACCCAGTGACATCTCCAAGGAAGACAGTGGAAAATTGGTAAGTTCACTTCAGTCTCTATCCCAAAATTTTATTTTATTTTAATCTATGTTCCTAAATATTCAATATTCTTAATTATTTTCTTGATTTTGTGTAACACCACACAACATGTATCCTGGTATCTGAATGATTCTTCATTGAACAACACAAAATCTATGCAGATTGAAGAGAGAGAAGACTAGCATTGATTGGAAGAAACTTTTACTGACTTTTTCTGCAGATTGGATTTTGTCCTCCCAAACATCTGGCAAAGGTAATGTCTCTGTTTCACTAAAGTACTCCTTAATTTGGAATTACAAAGGCAATTAGTTCTCTAATGAGTCAGAGCAACTGAGGTGAAAGAGTAGGAGAAAAAAACAACACCAGATGATGTCTGTTAATGCCAAGAAAAAAAAAAAATAAGTGACTCATTCTTGGTAAAAATCTTTCAAATAGTTGGCTATTTTTATTTTTCAAAACTAAAGTGTATAGATCTTATTGTTTAATATGTATGGGGAAACCTAGTTTTACCCATTATGTGTAAAGATTGGCAATCATTAGCACATGGGTCTCCATCCTATATTATTGAATGAATATATCAGATTTTACGTTTAGAAACTTGTGGATCATTGCTGAGGTACCTAAAAACTGAAGGGGATTAGAAAAAAATAATTCCTAGCTTTATAAAAATAGTTTATTAAAATAGAAAATAACCTCTACAAGATTCAAAGTGGGCAAGCATTGAAAAGCTGAGATATAAAAGTCAGAGCTGCAAGATTATTGACCAGTGAGAAACTAAAAATAAAATTAAAGTAATAGGGAAAAGTCTGATGTATTTGTGTTGCATTTAGAAAAGCAAGGTCTTTGGACTGCCAGAACACTGGAACTAGTTTATAGCTGGTGCTCAGTAAATGTTAGTTGAATCTCTGTAGCCCAATTTAAAAATGACTTGAGTTGTTTAAAATGCCTGTGATAGTAACCAGTTTACTCAGCCCACACAAGAAAGAATTATAAAAATAACCGAGACCAGAAGTCGAATCTCACTCTGACACTTGCTGGGTAACCATAGGCAAGTCATATTATCTTGTCTGGATTCTTCATTTTGTAAAGTGGGGATAACATTATCTAATTTTCAGGTTTAATAGGAGAATGAAATGAGATTTCAGATGGTAGAATGCTTCTCAGCAAATGGTAGATATTCTTGTTGATATTCTTAACTAGAGGAAGAATTTTCATTTCCATAATCTTTAAGATTAAGATAAATAACTGTTCTTTGTGGTCTGTAAGGGCAGGAAAATAGTCTACATTTATCCAGAATGTGATCCTCTCTGTTTATCCATTGACTGAAATATTCAATGATATTCTGATTATTTTGTCCATCTTGTTTAATTACAATTTGATCATATATTCTGAAGGTTATTGGGAACATTTTGACTGCCTCTCCTTCCTCAGAGTCAAATTGGCATATTGATAGGCATAATTGTATTCTCTGCCAGTTTACTGTCATCAGGATAAACTGAAATACCATCAGGGCAATCTCAGTATATTCAGTTAACTGAGCCAATGAAATCTTGCATCACTTTCCTGAAGTGAGTTGCTTATATTAACACGTATTTATATGCATTGAAGATTCTATTGTGAAGGCATCCATCCTTGAGAAAAATGCAGTAGCATCTTGGTGTGCAGGGGAATCTCCCATATGTGAAATAAACACTGAAGGACTTTAAGTACAGTTATACAAAGTCGCCAAAAGAATAAGACTGAGTAAAAAAGTTAAATACACAAATCATTTCATTCTAGGAAAAACTGTATAGATAAGACTATAGTAGATAGATCATAGTTCTAAGAGTACTGCTTTCATATTAGTGAAAGTCATCACTACCTGCATATCTAAGTCACAGCTTGATATTACATAAGATGAGCACCAAATATATGTTATAAAATTGATTTAAATCACAGTAATTAATATTTTTTAAAACATAAATATGTATTCTATGAATGTTTATGTAGGACTTTGCCATACCTTTAGTTTAGTTGGCACCAAAGTCAGACAAAAATTAAAATAAAGAATAGAAAGCTTTTATAAACACCACCAAGGACACTAAAGGATTTGGAAGTACTTGTGAAATAAATATTTAGTTTTTTAAAAAATTGCAACTAAATAATATAAATAAACAAATATTTAGATTTTTAAATATTTAGATTTTTTAAAAAATGAAACCAAATAGTATGACTGCTTTTTAAGTTCTAAATTACGTCTTAGATTTTAAAACATTCTAGGTCAAAAGTACAAAATTTCAAGCAAAGGAAAATTTTTTAAACCACATAAGTTAATCATCTATATCAAAATGTCAGTTTTCTCATTTGTCAGCATTCTGATTTGGTTAATTTAAGTGTTCATTAATCACAGAAAACTATGGCATAAAACAGTTCTGTTTGAATTACATGTTTTGTTTAGGAGGTTATTGGTTCATATAATTTCTTTTGTGCCAACTCAAGAAAAAGAACACTTATTAGTAAACTTCATTTGAAATACCTAATCACTGTTCCAGAGACATTTTATCACCTGATCTGTGCATATCAATAAATCAATGCTCACATATTTGTCTCACAACCTCAGCTCACAGAATGTTAAGCCAGGCTAATAAGCAGCATCAATCATATACCAATGAACAAGATAGTCTTCATTACAGACACTCTCTCTGTAATCCATTCATTATATAGAACATCTGTTACAAATTATCCAACCTCCAGGACTACTCATTTAAGTGCTTTTTCAAGAGCCTACTGTCTTCATTTCTCCAAATGAGTTAGATGGTGGCATCAGTATTATACCAAGTTCACTGTCACCATATGACAGCAGTCATCTTTCAGTCTGTGCTGCGCTCTAACAGTACATTGCATAATAGTAAATGTATTTTTACAGTTGTATAGCAAAAATCCTCAGACTATAAGCCAGTAGCCATCAAGAAACCACTAAGATGGTTTTTCTCCATTATATCTCAGCCATTGCCCCGAAAGTTAAGCATGTAGGGAGGAATATGCATTTTTAAGTCCTCAGGGGACTATTGATTTGCTCAGTTACTTAATATATGAAATAAATGACCCCAGATACATGTTTGTCAACTTCTGTTCATTTCCAAGACCATGAAACATATCCCTAATCTCAAATAGGTATCTTGTAGAACCTGTTGTTGATATCAAGGAAAATCATGAAAGAAAATCTAAATAAATGAGAATAAATGTCAATATATACTTCAGAAAAAAAAATATCTTAAAGAAAGTTTCTTACTTAGAGTTTAGCCCATAGTATAGTCAAGGATGCACCTGTCTTAAAAAGAATAGCTTTAGAAATGTGTTGTCCTAATGTGTCATGGGAAATAATAATTCCAAATTCACTTCATGCTGTATTTTGGAAAATAAGTCACAGGGATATCTATAAATTATTTATAAGTGAATAGTGAGACTGAACAAATTTAAAAGTTCATATAGTCATTATTTTCTTGATCTTAATTTGCATTGCAGAGTTATAATGAGTCTTATACAGTAAACCCAATATTGGATTTATAGAAAGCTTTCTAGAAACATGGTACCATGCATATTTTAGCACCCCATATGGTATTTTCCTACAGGATTTCTTTAACTCATCTGTTGTTGGAATTTATGCAATACTAGCTTAATAAATTAATTTCAGGATAGCATCTGGGTTACTTGAGGTTTAAATAAACAAGCTGATTATTTTTAACTATTCTTGACAGTTTGTACAATAGACCCTCAAATATCTATTTTCCATTTCAGAAAGATCACCTTCGATGGATGGACAGTATTACTTTTATATCGGAATATATATATATATATACATACACATATATATATATATATATACACACACACAGCATGTATGACTTCAACTCATGTAAAACTACATTAAACATTTATGTCTACTTAACTACCGGAAATTGTTGGTTAATTTGCCTTTCACCTGCAGTTTGTGATAATTGACAGAGAAGTGTCAATATTTTTCTGAAAATGAACACAAGAATTCTTTAAGTAAACATTTTAAACAGTGATGTAAAGACTCTCACATTGGTAATAAAATGCTTCAGCCAAAGATGGCACAAGTCATTTTAGCTCACAACTCATTGGTCTGAACCAATCACATAGCACTACCTAATCCAAATGAGTTAGAGTTTCAAGGACAACTACATGTTCACAAATCATATCTACCACTGGTGTAGGGAAAAGGTAGTATAGTTCTTGTTTTGCTTACAATGGAAATAGAAGAATCATTATAACTTTCAATAAGATTGCAAGCATCCTCATTGAAACTACACCAACATCTACCAAGCAACAATGGAACAATAAAACATTGGAAAAGTGATTTACTGAATCATCACAATTTACATTTGCTACCAAAACCTTATTGCAAAGAAAAATACTCATACATTTTTAATGATTTAAATAGATTTTCCCCAAAATCTTCCTACAGCCTCTGAGGGCATCCATCACACTTTTGCTCTATGGTTTTCAATGGCTTCCATCCTTTGACTTTTTTCATGTGTCACCCAATAGCTTCCCATCACACTCAGAATAAAATCCAAATTTATTACCATTGATTTCTAATTCCTCTATTATCTGGCACCTACTGACTTTCCACCATTACCACCCTCTATCCTCTTCTTTCACTTTGTTTCAATCATACCAGGATCGTTTCTGTTCCACAAATATGCCGAACTCTTCAACACTTAGGAATATTTTCATTGATGTTCTGTGCCTAAAGAACTCTTGCCCATAATATGTATGTGGCTGGCTGCCTTCTTCTTATCATTTATTTCTCAGCTCCCTATCTAATGTTTTTGCATCTCCTCCACCTATATTCACCCCATTTTATTTTCTTCATTGAATTTATAATTGAAATTCTCTCATTCATTTGTTCATTGACTGTCTTCTCCCTAGCAGGTAAAACTCATAAGGGCAGATCCCTTCCTTATCTTGTTTCTGCCTTATCCCCTTAGTCTGGCACACAGTAAATATTTCCTCAATATTGTTGAGAAAATTATTAAATGTATAAATAAATGAATGTAATTCTTTTCTCCAAAGAGAGTAATTACATTCTTGGAGTAGTAATTGAATAAACAATATTCATAAGCATTTAATATTAAATATATTTCCATGTCATATAACACATCAATAAAGCAGAGAGACAGACACAGTAAAATAGAAGGAAAACTATTTGAGAATGGCATGGTGGGAAAGGGATTTCAGAAGTTTCCTATGGCTGCAATCACAACAGTTCTTTGAATCTTGGCACTGCTCTCCCCATAAGTGTCTGTTACATGCCATTGAGTGGGCTTCAAACTCCTGGTGACCCTTTAAAGGAGTGATATCCACAATGTGCTGTCCTCAGCAGCCCTGCTCAGCTCCCATAGACTCATGCCTGTGGCTTCTTTTATGGAGTCAAGCCATCTCATATATAGTCTTCCTCTTTTCTTGCTGTCTTCTATTTTTCTCAGCATTTTTCTTTTCCAAAAAATCCCGCCTCCAGCAATGTTTCAGGCTGAATTTGCTCTAGAACTTACTTGTTCATCATCTGGCAGTCCAGGGTATCTGTGTAGAACTATCCATTAACACCATATTTCTAATTAATCATTTTTTTTAGCAGCCTTCTTCAGTGTCCAGCTTTTACATTCATACATAGTAATTGGAAGTTTGAGGATATGGATGAGCTTAGCTTTGGTCTTTAATGATGCATTTTTGCTCTTGGTGATCTTTCTTAATTCTTTCATTGCTACCCTTCTGAGTTTCAGCCTTCTCTTGATTTCCTGGCTGTAGCTTCCATTTAAATTGATCTGAACCAAGATAAGAAGAATCTTTAACAATTTTAATGTCCTCATTGTCTATAAAATTGTCTATTTCTTCAATAGTAGAAGGGGTACATGAGATATTGATAGAATTATTTCAAGCCACAGCAACTTAATCTGTCAAAATCCTAAAAAGAAAATGTCAACAAATACGGAAAACAAAACATGTCCTAAAGACTGGAAATGTTCAATATACATCTCAGTCTTCAAGAAAGGAGATGCCAAGTTGTGCAGTAATGATAGGACCATTGCTGTGATTTCCCACTCAAGTAAAGTGATGCTATGAGTGGTGGGACAAAGACTGCTACCTTATTTGGAGCAAGAAATGCCAGGTGTTCAAACTGGATTCAGAAAAGGAAGAGGCACTTGAGATCGAATTGTAAGCATTCTTTGGATACTGGAGTGCTTCGTAGCATTTCAGAAGGTTAGTCTATGTTTTATAAATTACAGTAAAGCCTTTGACTGCATCTGTCATGAAAAGCTATGTGTTGCTCTGAAAGAAATGGACATGCCTCAGCACTTGATCATCCTGATGTGTAATCTGTGTCGTGGATTGGAAGCCAATGTCAGAACAGAATATGGAGAGACAGAATGGTTTCTTATAGGCAAAGGTGTCAGACAAGGGTACATTTCATCTCACTATGCGTTTAATCTGTATGCAGAACATTTCATATGAAAAAACTGAGCTAGACTCAGAGGAAGGGGAAGGAAAAATTGATGGAAGAAGTATCAGTAACTTGAAATATTCAGGTGAAACCATCTTACTGGCAGAAAGTAGCACTGATTTGAAACATCTTCTGATGAAAATGAAAGAAAAAAGTGCCAGACTACATTCGAACATCAAGACAAAAATTACAACTGCAGAAGAAATACAGTACTTTAACATAGATAATACTTTATAAATCCCTCAGCATTTTTTTCATGACTCCATCCCATCTTCCACTTCACCCTATTCTATGCAGCATACGCACGTGCGTGCGCACACACAAACACACACACACACACACATTCTCACAAGAAATGTTGGCCTAAATATTAAAAAACTAAATGCAAATAGCAAAGATGATTCATATGTTGGCTTCTGGGTACACGGAGTATATTCAAAAGAAATTAAATAGAAGTACTAAATAAAAGGCTTATATGTCCATTAAGGTTTTATGTCCGAGAGAGGATTTTTTGAACTATCAGCCAGCTTAGGGCCCAGCCCTTTATTATTTTGCCCTATTTGCAACCTTAGGGGCCTTGTGTCCTAGAAGCTCTGCCGTGAGATGAAACCTCTGACAACAGCTTTAATCTACTATATAATAGGTGCCTCTCTGCATTTATTGAGTCTTCTGAATTTAACATGGACTTTACTTAACTTTACTTAACTAGCTATACCTAATTCAATTCCTACCTGAAATCCATAACTTTCTTGATACCTATCATGCTAACTTTTAAACTCAAACACCTCTGTTGGTTGGTTATAAACAAACAAAGAATAAAGAGTCTAATGGAACAGTGTTGACTCAGCCTCTATAAAATCATGTTTTTCATTTCATATAAGCTCTCAATATTGTTCAGCAACATTAATGTTCAACTATTATTGATTCCTTGTTACGTTGCTGACAAGGACTATTCCTGACCCTTTCAACTCTCTTCAGGCTCCAAACTAACATCTTCCCACCTCTGCACTTCAGTGTTACCATCAGAATTGTTTCTAATTCAAATTAATTACATTAAATTGAGAAGAAAACTTGAGATCCTCCTCCAGATTTCCCCTTTATTCTACTATTATTCTTCTAGTTTATCCAAGCATGAAATTTGGCATTAATGTTTCATACCAACTCTTGATTCTTCCTTTACAGTATCTAATGTATTGGTCTACCTCCCATTTAAAAACATTTACAGGCTCTCCACTCTCAACATAACAAAGTTCAACTCATCTTGGTGTTCAAGTTCTTCCCTCAACCTCCTTTTCCCAGTCTTTATAGAATCCTGCTACTCTGATCAAACTTAAACTATCTGCTTTCCCTCTTTTGAAAAATGCCTTGAATTTTCCAGTCTTTTGGCATATTTACTTATCCCCTTTTGCCATACACACACACTGGGCTTGACCGGAAAATGGCAAGGCCTGCATGAGAACCTAAATCTCATAGTATCTAGTCAGCCTTCATCATTCAAAGTTGTCATATGGTAGTTTATCCTACCTTTTTAGGCTTCTTTTTAAATATTTTTTAAAATAAATGTAGCAATGAGAAACGATATTTAATCATGGATTTGTAAAATAGTTTTTTCAATTTTGCTCTAAAATTCTTTATGCGATTTTCAATACTTCGTTGAACTTTATTGTCATAGGAATACATTGATTATAACAGTACTTTAATAAGTCCCAAGTCTCTATCCAAAGTGATTATTCCATTATCCTCTAGGGAAATTTTTAAATCATTTTAATAATTGTATTATGCGTTTTCCTGTTTGTCTGTTTGCTTCTAATAAGCCAGCTGCTCTGTCAGTTTTCCCAAGTGACTTGTCATTTTTCAAATCCAAGGGATTTATCTAGAGTCACTTGATATTGTAGGAGATAAGCTTTCGTGTTATTTATGCTAATATAACCAGTCTTAGCACAGTTTATAAACCAATAGAGTTCTCAGTTATTCTTTGTATTTCAGGGTACTTCCAGTTGCAAGTACATATGGCCTAACTCAGATTGGTTATACAATAAGGAAATGTATTGGCTCTCATGACAGAAAGTAGGTTTTTTAATTGGTTTATCCAGTGTCTCAAGTTTTATTCAGGGACCTGAGTTGTTTCCATCTCTTCACTCTGTTGTCTACAATGTTGGCCTAAAATTCATTGTAGTCATAGACTGACTACCCAAATAATAGAGGCTAAATGCTTTCTTGTTCATATACAATAGGAGAAAGAGCTAGCATATCTCTATGAATGTTCATCCCTTTATCTGATTTTGCCAATTTAGACTATGTGCTGACTCCTGAACCAGAACTTATCATAAGAAGATTGCCATGATCAGATTGGTTTAGACCTAGCTTCTTTAGCTATCACTTGCAAGAGTAATTGAGATTGCCAAGATGGACATAGAGTAATCAGAGCCTCCCATATAATGATGGATTAGTTCCTACACTGGAACAAGTGGAGTGAATATTAGAGAGTCAATCACAAAGTCCATTTAATCTCTGTCATACATTTTCTACCTCTAAATCCATTTTTAATCAATAAATTATTTGTACCAGCTCATAATAATTTTCATTTTCTGCCTATGCTTAATTATGTAATGTAATGTTATGTGGTAATTAATAGCATGGAGTTAAAACTCAGATGCATATGCAATTAGGAATCAGATTTGAATCCCAGGTCCACTATTGGAATGTTGTGTGACTTTGGGTGAGTCACCTGAACTTTCTGAGGCACAGTCTTCTCATTTGTGGAAAGAAGCTGTCAATACCAGATTTACTATAAAGATTAGAGGAAAAGTACATAACATTTAGCTTGATGCCTTCTGCCTGATAGGTGGGCATTAAATCATATCATTTCAACATGACATTTTTTCCATTTTACATTATTAGCTCCCCAGAATATAGATATTGTTTGTTGAATCTACCAATAATAGTACATTTTTTTCTTTTTATTTATTTTGATAAAACCAAATGTGATATATATGTTCTCATCTCATTTAAGTACTATGTATATAATGAAGTGATTTTATCTAGATAGGGCATTCAGAGAAAGTCTCCTCCAAGGAAGTGAAACTTAAGCAGAGATTTGAAATTTGAAGCCTAAACAGGTGTTAAGTAGGCAAAGAGAGGAGGGACAAGAATTATACACTGAGAAACCAGGTTACGTAGGTAGGCAGGTAGGTAGTAGGTAGGTAGACGATAATAATAATAAATATGATAGATAGATGGATAGATCAATATTATATGATATGGTAAATGGAGAGCTTTACCAAATTAAAACAAAATTATTATTATTTTTTTTTTTTTAGGTGAGGCAACCCTTGGTTGACCTCTCAGATTGCAAGGACCTGGTCAGCTTACAATCTCTTATTTTTTAAATTTTTATGCCTACAGCACCTGGTATTCTAGGTGGTCTCCCATCCAAGTATTAACCAGCTCTGACCCTGCTTAGCTTCCGAGATCAGATGGGATTGGGCTTGTTCAGGGTAGCATGGCCATAGACCAAAATTATTTTTTGAAAAAAATAATTAGAAATGTTTATCTCTCATTTAAATCCTTAACTGCCCCTGATAAAAAATAATTGGTTATTCTCATGGGATTGAAGAAAAGGTCACTTAAATTATGTTGGTAAGTAGTAAAGAAATCTAAGAACACCCTCTAGACTTCATGAGGAATGTAAGATTTAGATAAGGAAGTATCTGAGAAGTTGAAGAAGCAAAGATGCAATATATGTGAAGCCGAATTTTGCCAGCCTAGTATGTCAAGAGTATGTCAGACTTTTTTTGTATAAAAAATAAATATACTATTTTAATAGCACTATACTTCCTAAATAATGGTATACCATAATTCTTTATAATTCTGTTCTAAAGACGAAAACCTCAACAACCAGTTAAATGTATTAACAAGTATTAACATGTGATGAGCTACAGAAAATCTGTTCACATTATTGATCATTACTTTTTAAAGAAATATTTTATTCTTATAGTTATTTTTTTAATTGGGTCTATTCACAGTGGCCCTTTGACTGGATAACTCATTGCATATAATTAAACTACATGATAAAAATGAAAATTATTCTTTGTAGCCTGAGTTATTGTTTATTCCTCTACATTAACCTAATCTTCCAAACAGGAACTAAGTGTCCACTTGGTATTAGAAAGATTTCACTTCCATGAATGATTGCTATGCCAGCTTCCTTTTTTCTGCAGCATATTCCTACATGGTTTAAAAGTAAGAGGTGTCTGTTCCCAAGCAATATTTATGAGCTTAAAAATCAAACCAATTTAAGATACCATGGCATATGTGGTATCATACTTTTCATTTCATGGCATATGTAGTATCATATTTTTCATTTTAGTTTTAAACAAATTAAAGACCTGCTTAAAGTTTGAATCCCAACAAGTTTAATTTTTCACTAAAACTTCATGAGAAAAATAGCATGAAGTTCCCTGAAATAAAATAAAAATGAAAACAAACTGAGCAGATTTTAAATGTAAAAAAGTAACATGTAACAATAGGGATATTTGTTGAATCAGTTGGTGTCAGAATCAGGCAGAGAATGTGATGCTACCTAGATGAAAAAGAGCCAGAAAAATTGCTGGGCATGAGGAGTCAGTCTCAGTGTTAGGAAGATGTTTTTAAGAATTATTCCTTAGGAAGGGTTGGACAGTCACACCACAAGAACTCAAAAGCCAGGCATTACAAGTTGTCTAAAAGGAGAATGTGCAGTAATTTTACAAGAAGTCAGTACACAGTTTCCTGTTTGTTACCACATTAATTTGTCATAATTTGCTTTAAACAAGAAATATCACTCCATTTGTTGTCAAGACTAAAACTGACCCTGCTTCAGCTTCTGTTTTGGTCTCTTTTATTGAGGAATTTTCCTGTCTCAAGTCCTCCTTCCTCATCTGAAAAATAATAGAATTGAACTACATGACTCCAATTAATTTAAAAATTTCAAGTCTCTGAAACATTGCTTAACTATTATATTATGTCTTAGATTTTTGTTTCATATCAGCAGCATAACCATAACAACTTTAGCAATTACAAGGAGATATATGTTTTATTTGTTTTTTCAGCTTAAACATTAATGGTTTCTCAATAGAAGAAAATTTTCTAAAAACATTAGGTCAAATGAATGATTCAATGTGATAGCAATTTAATAGCAAACCTGGGGAGCCCTTGATTGAGGACAAATTGAATTTGTGAGAACATGGCTTCTTCAGGAGGCCTTTGTGCTTCATCATTTGCTCAGACCTCTTCAACATGAAAAAATGAAAAGACTGTATACAGTTTTCTAAATTGTCTATTTTCTAATTAAGTATCTATGTTAGTGATCCTATATAATACCAATGTCATAGGGGATGGGGGTTGCTTTCCAGAATCTTGCCCATATAACACTGAATCATTACAGCTAAGTATAAAATTTAGTAAGATTTCTGCCAAGTGAATGGAATCTGTATAACATTCAGTCACTAACTACTGTCATACATTTGTTGTCTCTGAGATATTTACATTTTACTAATCTATTTTCAAAGATGCCTTGTGTAAATTAGCTATAAAAGCCTTTAAAGAGAAAATTTACTCCCTGATTTTTTTTTAAAAAGTCAAAAGATGGCAAAAATATGACCATCATTAACAGGCCTTAACAAAGGTATTATGTTAATATAATATTAATGTAATTCACTCCTAAATATGTACAGGAAGCTAAATGCAGCCAATGTTTAATATATAATATCTAAAAATATACTTTTTTCAGTAGATAGGATATCAATAAACCAAAACTAACATTATAATTATAAAGCTCATTTTAATTTTTATTATAGTGGAAAATTATATTTAATCTATCTTAAATGGTAAATCACATCATTAATTTTTCAAAATATTTTACAATAATGTATTTATAAAAATTTTAGATTTAAAAGGATTTAGAAAAATTATCTGTTGATAGTAATTTTCTGATTATGATGAGACTTATTATGAAAAGGTTTATATTCTTCATTCATTTTTATTACCACCCTAGGCTTGACTAAAAAAACTGTTAACTCAAATATATTTTGATTTAATAAAAGAAGAGGCTATCATATTGGAACTTTGTCTTATACAATAATTATTTTAAAACATTCTTTTACTTGTTAATGGTTGTATAACATTCCAAAATCAAAACATAAACTCTTCTGCTCTTCTCCCTTCTTCTTTTCATCTCTTCTACAAATATTATTGAAGACCTAATATATATCAAGTACCATGTTGAATATTCAGACAAATGGAAATTATAGAAAATAATTATAGCCAATGGAACATGTTATAATGAGATGTAAAATATACTCCCAAAGCACTGGAACATAACATGTATTTTTTTTTGTAAAAAGTGTGTCTCTGCCACTGGATTTTAACATAGTTGGGGCTGCAATCCTGTCTTGCCCTCCTGTAAACCATTCATCCCCAACCGTGCCCCCCTCCCCCCATTTCCCACCACTCAGCACAGGGCTTTACACATACTAGGCATTCAGTAAATGTTTAGTTAAATAGAATATACTTAGATTAGCACACACATATCACAATATGTAGGCTTTTTAAAATAATGACTTAAAATAATTTTAGAACTAATACATGCTTATTGTAGAGAATTGGAAACTCTAAACAAGTATAAAGAATACAATTTAAATAATCTACATTCTCACCTCCAAGCAATAACCACCATATATACTATAATGCATTTCTTTCCAGTGTTTTCCTTTATGGATTTGGCGAATTACTATTTATATATCCATATTTACATAAGTTTTACCCTCTGCTTTTTTTTTTTTACATATTGTGAACATTCCCTATATTGTTAAATAGCCTGATATATTAAGCAATTTAATGGCTGTCATATATTATCATAAGATTTTATGGTTTAAACATTATGTGATTATTGGACAGTTAGTTATTTACAGTGGTTTGTAATTATAAATAATTCCACCACCAAAATCAGTATCCTAGGTATATAAATCTTATTTGCCATCACTGATTATTTTGTTGTAGACTATATTTGGGAAAATAGCCACATATAGAGAAAAATACTTGGGGATTATGTTCTTATCAATTATGTTCTTAACACAATTCTTTGTTCCAGCTGAAATTTTTAAAAAATTATGTAAAGTAATTATTATCTATTATTAAAAGAAATATTCCTTTTTAAGAGAACTAATTTAAATGTTTTCATAGAGCTTCAATACTCATAAAGGCAAATCATTTTATTTAAGTTATTTTCCACAATATTTCCTGTCATGCTTTATACATACGTGGTTTTTAATACTTTTCGAAGAGGTGAATAAATATAACGGAAAAAGTGGAACAGAATAAATAGAGCAATGTAGAAGAGTTTAACAAATGAATTATGTTGGTAATTATTCCTGTTTGAATTTGTTAGCTAAATTTCAAGTGTTTTCATGGCATCTTGTAGATCTTCTTGACAAATTGCCTATCTATGAACAAACTCCAAACTATTTTTAAGTCTGTTCCAATTGTCTATTGCTGCCCCAAAACTTACTAGCTTAAAACATCAATCTATTATTTGCTTTCATAGTTTTTGGCTGAGAGGCACAGCCAGATTCTTAAGGTCACTCATGTACATGAGTCCCAGGGTAGCTGAAGCGCAAGTTATTTGAAGGCTTCATCACTCCCATGTCTGATGCCTGGGCTGGGATGCCTGGAATAGCTGCGGGCAAGTCAGATCTCCCTCTCTACATGAGCCCCTCCAATTGGCTAACTTGGACTTCCTCACAGAAGTTCGTTTAATTAGACTTCTAAGTGAGCAGCTGGATTTTCTCATAAGCATTCCGTAAGACCTGGGATGAAGCTGCAAAAGTCAAGCAATAACACTTCTACCATTGTTTTTTGGGTCATATAGTCACAGGCCAGCCCAGATTCAAGGAGCTGAAGGAATAGGCTTCATCTTTCAGTGAGGGAATGATCTGTATGGACAAGCAGGAAAAAGGAAATGATGGTGGCCATCTTATACACAGGCTGCCACAAAGTCCTAAACACTTTCCTCAAATGCCACCTCTATCTCTACCACATAATTTAAATGTGCCTTTTCCTAAAACATGCTTTTTTCTTTGTTTTTCTTCATTAGATTGAAACAACTCTGTAGGTTAACAGTGAAAAGAGGAAGGATCTGTGTACTCCCTTCTTTGGACAAATCAGGCTTTATAATCACATCCGAATTCAAACTAAATGTCAGCTGTGCTGTTCACTAGCCAATTGACTTGGGCAAATAACTTCTCTTTAGAATGGAGTACCTGGTACCCACTGCCTAGCATAACACCTAAGATATAATAATGTTATTGACTAATTTATTTATCATTTATTGACTAAATCTCTTTGAGATGCCATTATGTCTTCTATGAAATAGAGATAATAAGGCCCATCTCAGTGACAGAAATAAGTGAACAAGTTAATGTTTGCAAAATACTTAATACAGTGCCTTAATACAGTACAGTGAGGATATGGTAGATGTTGATAGTGTTATTACAGTTAATAGTCTTATCATTATTATATTATCATCATTATAGTTACTCCTGCATATCCCAGTCACCAAACAACTTATTACACATCTTCTTCAGCACCCAGATCTTATTTATTTTCCTCATCTTGTTTATAGTCACTTTTTTAATGCTTCAAACATTTATGCTCATGACACATCAAACATATTCTTCCATAATTACTTGACCTTATCAACCCTAGTAATCATATTCTCCACTCCAGATAAACACAAATTGGTACTGAAAAGTACCTTACACAAGTTCCTGTTCATATATTTTCCCTTCATAATAACCCAGTTTCCCTGACTCCTTTCTTTAATTCTAGTTTGTCAGCATCGTACTGGCTTCACTTGACTCGCTAGTCCACCTTGATGCCATGGTCATTTGTACATTGGCATCTGATGATAAGCCATACCAAATTTACAAACTCCTAAACCTAAATGGATCCAATTAACTACTTTCGCTGGCCCTGGTCCTGGCTTTCTAGCCTAACCTTGTGAAGTTGGTCAGTTCCACTTCAACATGATGCTGTCGAATCAAATTTGAAATCCAGTAATAATACAGAATATATTTCGTGTGTATCTTCTTTTGTCATGTGTTTTTTCCAAACATTTTCCATTCTTCTTTAGCTCCCAGTGCCATTATCACCCAATCATCTTTACTTATTGTAAATGATTTTTTCTTTAATGAAAAAATGAGAACTTTCCCAAATGAGCGCTCTCAATTTCCCTTTTATTGCCATCTCAAAAGCTTTCTCTCTATATTCATTGTTTCTTTTTTCATTTCTCTAAGAGAAAAAAACCCAACCATTTCTTATGATTATTCTCCACTTTTTGCCCACAATGCCAATATTTTGTCACCTTCCTGATGGAATAGTCCCTGTCTTCTAAATCTCTGGTCTCTGCTTTCTACTGCTAGTTCTTCTCAGTCTTGATAAAAATGCTAATTTCTCATTTCCTAAAAATGTTGTTTGCCTTTTGAGGCTTTTAAACACTTCATCTCATTGTCCTTTCCTTGTTGAAATTCTCTACCCAGAGTCTTTACTAACCACCTCCTTCTATTCAGCACTCCACCATTTCTTAGCTCCTTACAGTCCAGTTCAGCCCCTACTGCTCAAACTTTATAATCACCAAATCCAGAGAGCAATTTGCTGCATGAGTACTAATTTTGAAAATGAAGTACTTAAGGGTGGGTTTTTTTTAATTGAAAATGAAAGCATCCTTACAGCTTGAATTGTCCATATTAGGAAATATAAGAATGTTAATAAGAAAACTGGCATTGCTTTTTAGCCAGTAAAATGTAAACATTCTACATATTTTTAAATGCTATTAAAAATCACTATTTTAGAAATAATCATACAAAGGTATATTTCTCCTCATATCAGATCATGATTCTTCAGGTTAAAGTCTACATTTACATAGATTGATCATCAGTATTCTATACTAGATTTTCATGAACAAAAAGGAAATAATCTCTGATTCATTGAATCCTCCTCACTGAAAAATAGTAATATAATCACATCTTCCTTTTAACTTCCCTGCCTTTTTAACTTTCATGCCTCACTTCTAGTATATACCTCTCCTTGGTCATTATTTCAGAGCTTTTCATATCTACCCTGTTAGAGTTTAAGCTACTTGATAGTCATATCACAGTATGTATACATTGTAGATTTCCAGAACATGAAAATTAGACCTATATCTTTTTAGTAATAATAGGATCATTTGGGTGCCTGATAGCATTGCCTATCACTCTCTGTTGCTGCCTCTGTAAGTTGTGATTGATTTCAAGTCATAGTTGATATTGACATTCATAGCTTTGTTTGCTTCTAATTCATTTTCTTTTCCTATAAAATATAATGCTAATTGGTAGTTGCCTCCAAGCACGAAGTATTATTTAAAAATCAAATCTATAGTTATGTTAACCCCCAGAAATCATAAAAACCAATTTGTATCCCATCTTTTTTTTCAATTTTTATTATTAATATGTGTTTTATTAAGACAAGTACATAGTTTGATTGGGTCCTTATGGGAAATACAATTTCTCATGGCTCCTGATCATAACTTGTACTTAACTTTATTCATTTCCTTTTGTCTATAGGTCCCCCAGGCCCACCAGGTATAGTGATCGTTGAGGAAATCACAGAAAGCACAGCCACACTCTCCTGGAGTCCAGCAGCTGACAACCACAGCCCAGTCTCCTCCTATAACCTGCAGGCTCGCAGCCCATTCTCCCTGGGCTGGCAAACAGTAAAAACAGGTAAGAGTATCTAAGGCAACATCAGATGCAGCCAGAGCAGCTTCCCGTCATGAGCTATTTTTGCCACATATATGCTAACAATTTCAGTAGAATCACTTCGTATTCTTGAAACTTTATTTATTACAATATTAACTATTGTTTGATTCTTTTAATAATGCTACCTTGTTTTCTTCTCAGTTCCCAAGGAGGGGCTGCATCATTTATATTTGTTTGTTGTTTATTTCTTATTTATTGAAGTAACTGTAGAGTCACATAGAAGTACAAAATAGTACAAAGGTTTCTTGTGGACCCATCCCTCAACTCCCCTCAATGATAACATTTTTTATAACAATAGAGCAATTATCAAATCAGAAAACTGACATTGTTACAATGCTATTATCTAAACCTCAGACTACATTCCTTTTCCACCAGTTTTTGTATGCAATTTTTAGTGCATAGTTCTATAAGATTCTATGAAATTTTATTGTATAGATTCAAGTTACCACCTAGACAATCAGATACAATACCGTTTTGTTACTCCAGTTCCTGGTGCTACCCTTTTATAGTCACACTTCTATTTTATTTATAAAAAGAAAATCTAACAAAATTGTATTATTTAAAACAATGCAAAATTTTAATGCCTACTTCTGAGATGTTTGAATTTTAGTTGCATTATTTTAAAAGTCATTTCTTCCCAAATGGTTTCCGTTTCATGTTATAACTAAACTTCCCCTATCTCTTCAAATGCAGCCATCTGCATGGATATGTGAAATTATGCTCAGTTGATAGTTATTAGGTACTTATTTAATGAGTTGGTATTTGAAAAGTATACAGTCTACACAATGTAATCTTCAGAAGCAGTTGTCCATACTAAGTAGGGATTTGTGATTTTGTTTTACTATCTAAATATAAAATTGATTTGCCTGTTTAGAAGTAAAATATAAAAATCAATAAAATATCTGAGTTCAGCAACCATAAAACTCAATTAACTAGAATGTTACAGGAGTGAAGTAATTCATTTTGTTGCTTAAATAAATTTGAGCAGAAACATTTCTGTGTAAAAATTTACAATTTAGGGGAGAGGAAATAAATTCATGCATGCAAAATATAGTTTAGATTTACTCGATAATAGGTTTCTATATTAAGTTATAGAATTCAGTTTGATTATCATTATAGTATACTATACATGTATACATATTTATTTTGTAATACATATAATTGTGGGTATTGGCCTCATTCTTGGCTCCATGATACCTCTGCAGACCCAGGAAATTGGGGGAATCTCAAAGTTTGGTAGATAATTCTGAAAAGAACACAAATTCAAACCAAATGAACAGATTTATACAAGAATACTTATAACCTCTGCCCCAGTGCTCACATAGTATCTTTAGTGTGACAGCTTAAACCTTTTGCTCTGCAACCAGAAAATGGATTCATCTCCAGGTCTGGCGCTATGGACTCACTAAATTCATTCTCCTGCCTGCTGCTATGCTCCCTGCCCACTCTTGCCTCACTGTTCATACAACTTACTTCTTGGGAACTTTTCCTTGTGGATACATTGAAATACACGTTTCCTTGCTCATCGCATGCCCATGTTCTTGTTCTTCTTATCTTAACACATGGCATGCCAATCCAGGACATCTTATCGTCTTCCTACGACAACTATAGTTCCTAGTTACTCTTATTCCTTGATTTCTCATGTCTTGGTTCACTTACTTCTATTTTTTCTTGTTTGATTGATAGATGGATGATGATAAATAGATAGATAGATAGATGTATATATGTACATAAGTTTAAAATTTTACAGTTTTTACTATATACACACATGCATATATTCATATATAACTGAATATTTTTGGCACAAACTGGGGATAAATGAGATTGTGTGTGTGTGTGTGTGTGTGTGTGTGTATGGCTCAGGCATTTATTTGAACTAAGAGTTATTTTGGGGCTGTTTATTTGTTCTAGAAGTCTCTATTATAAAGTTGTGTTTCATCTTTCTAATGTAATTTGAATACTAGAAACATTTTTAAGTTGAGAGGTTTTTTTTTTTTAATTCAGTTCAGCAGTACTTATTTAAAAATCTATGGTTATACTGTGTTTATAAGGTAATATATATTTTTCAAAAATATATTTCTGTAAGTGATTAATTTTATTTGCCCTTGATAATAATAGGACTCTAGCAAGATGTCCTCTCTCTTGTAGAGGCGGTCCTCAACTTTTGCATGCTCTAAAGTAGCTGTTTTAAATGCATTCTGGTTTTAGCCCCTAGCACAATCTGATTGTAACTTATTTCTTATCATTAATAGGGAAAGAAGTTCCTTTGGAACTACATGAGCTCCACTGGGCCAGTGGACCTTTGTTTTCATAGTTGCTACCTCATCTAAAGCAATTTCAGTAGAGAAAAGCTCTAATGCAAAAATGTCTATTAGAGGAAAAAAAAAGATGGATCTGGAGTTTGAACTCTCTGATTAATGTAATTTATAAACTAGTATTTAAAAAGCACTTAAGATTCTTTTATACACCAACATCAATACAAAGAATAGCTAATTCCTCATTTTTGACAAATAAAATAAGGAGTTGTGCATGGACCTTCTAGCTGAACACATCTGGTATTAACTTATCAATATTGCCTACCCAAAAATCAGACTTGAATCAGGTGACTGTGAGTGGAACTAATATTCATTTTAAAGAAAGTATGAAAACAACCATAAGAAACAGACAATTTCACTTGCAGATCCCTTTTCTAGTCAAATTACTTTTCATTTGGAAACCTGACTTTCTCCTTCACATTTGAGTAGTATTTGCTGACTTACTTTTTTAGTGTTATCTCTTTAGGAATACCAAATCACTTATAATCACAGAATCAATTTGTCATTGTTTACTTAAATCAAACATGTTTATTAACTATTCTATCGGTGGATATGTTTTCCACTATGGATTAATTAAATTTGTCAATGAAACAGGCTTAATTTATTGTTAGTTATTGAATTTTAAATTGTTAGATGCAGTTCTTTTACAAGGAAAAGTTTTTTAACAAGTTTTTCACCCTTAGTCAATATGGGATCCTTCACTGTCTTTAGTTGCTGTGTTTTCTTTCGGAAGCAGAATGTTGTCTTTGAAACTGACTTGTCCTCAGAGTTCCAGAAAGAATGTCTTCATAAAATGATACTTGCAGCATTTTTAAAATACTTACTTGGTATACGATCTCTATTTTCTTTAATTTACAGTATTGCATTTGAGAACAAAATTCTAAATTTATAAAAAAAAGTTTGTTTCTAATTTATTTCATTTTCAATTTATTTATTGCATGTTATGTCATCAAAAATATTAATACCTCCAACTCATGCTTTTTACACTTATTTTATAGCCATTACAAGTAGCAATGAATTTAGAATTTCTAAATCTTTTTTTTTAGTTTAAAAGAGAAATTAGGATTATTGATGGTGGGGAGGATATGGGATGAGGGAAGAAGTCTTTAAAATCTATAGTTATGACTAAGAAAATATAAATATATGTAGCCTTGGGAATAAGATTATTTTTATATTTTAAATTAATTTTCCTTTTTAACACAATACCTGAAATGATTATAACATAATTCAAATAGAAACTGTGCCAATTTTAATTATACCTGACAATTTGAACTCCCCTTTCATTCATTCAAGGAAAGTTTATCAAGCACCTTCCAGGTAGTGTTCTAGGCACTTAAAATATATGAGTGATCAGAACAAAGCAAAAAAATCTCTATCTTTGCGAAGATTGTATTCTCATGGATGAGGGCAAACAGAGACCATAATAAACAAGTAAATTATATAGTATCTTAGAAGTTAATGAATAAAAAAAAAAGAAAGAAATATTGTATTGTAAGGAGGATCAAAAGTACTGTGGTAGGGACTGTGTATTAGTTGCTGAGACTGCCATAACAAAATACCGTAAACTTGGTGGCTTAAACAACAGAAATATATTTTCTTACAATTCTAGAGGCTGGGAATTCCAAGATCTAGGTGCCAGTCAATTTAATTCTATTCCTAGTGAGAATTCTCCTCCTGGCTTGCAGCCAGTAGACTTCCCACTGTTTCCTAAAATGGAAGAGAGAGAGAAAGCCAGCTCTCTGACATCTCTTCTTATAATATCACTAATCTTTTCAGATCAGTGCCCCACCTTTATGACCTCATTTAACCTTAATTACTTCCTATTTTTAACATAGCTTGGATTAATGTATTAAAAGACAAACTATCCATCCTCCAATGTCTCTCCATTTCTCTCAGGATGAAAGCCCATTCTCTTTCTAAGTTATTCTTCAGCCATTCTCCCTAATATTTACCCTGCTCATGACTCACTGGTCTTTTCATGCTCCTGCATATAATGCTTCTAATGCTTCTAATGCCTTTGCACTAGTTGCTCCTTCAACTGGGGATGCTTTCTCCTAGATATTGGCATAGCTAAATCCACACTTCCTTCAAAAGTTTATTCAGGTGTATCTTCTCAGTGAGGCTTATCCTGGCCACTCTACTTTAAATTGCAACCTACCTGTAGAGAAAAGGGAACCTTTTCGTACTATTGGTGGGATTGAAAATTGGTGCAGCCACTGTGGAAAATAGTATGGAAGTTCCTCAAAAAATTAAAAGTAGAACTACCGTATGGCACAGAAATTATACTTCTGGGTATTTATTCAAAGAAACCCAAAACACTGATTTGAAAAGATATATACACCCCTGTGTTCGCTGCAATGTTATTTACAATAGCTAAGATATGGAAGCAGCCTAAGTGTCCATTAACAAAAGACTGGATAAAGAAGAAATGGTATATATATACACACACACACATACACATATATACACACATACATAAATATGTGTATATATATGCATATGTATACACACTCATACACACATACATACATACGTACATATACACAATAGACTATTGCTCAGCCGTAAAAGAGAATAAATTTTACCGTTTGTGACAACATGGATGAACCTAGAGTATTTTATGCTAAGTGAAATAAGTCAGACAGAGCAAGACAAATACCATATGATTTCACCTATATGTGGAATCTAAAAACAAAATAAACAGACAAAACAAAAACAGAATCATAGATACAGAGACACTTTAATGGTTCCTAGATGGGAGCGGGGTTAGTAAGATGGGTGATAAATGGGAAGGGATTAAGAAGTACAAATTGGTAGTTAAAAAATAGTCACAGGATGTGAAGTATAGCATAGGGAATATAGTCAATCATATTGCATAGCTATGTATGGCATCAGATGGGTACTGGACTTATTGAGATGATCACTTTGTAAGTTATAAAAATATCTAATCACTATGTTACATATTTGAAACTAATATAATATGTCGACTATAGTTGAAATGTTTTTTTATTATTAAAAATTAATTAACTAATTACAACCTGCCTGCTATGGGCTATATTGTATCCCTGCCCCAAGATAATTCAAATGTTGAAGCCCTAACCCCACAGTGTGACTGTATTTGGATATAGAACCTCTAAGGGTATCAAGTAGGCAATTGGATATATGAGGTTGGAGTTTGAAAGGTTTGAATAAAGATGTAAATTGAGAAATTATTGACATATAAATTGCACTTAAAACTACAAGACTGTATGTCATCTCCAAGGATATAAGTATAAAATAAAGAAGAGAAAGTTATAAAAATCGAACCCTGAAGCATTTTAGTAGTAAGAAGTTGTGGAGAAGAGCAACCAGCCAAAGGATACAGAGGGGAAGCAGTTGTTTAGTTAAAAGGAACACCAAGGTAATGTGATATCCTGGGAGAAAAAAGAATAAGTCTGTCAAGGAACAGAAAGTAATCAACTGTGTCAAATGCTGCTGACATGTCAAGTATGATGAGGACTGAGAACTGATCATTGATTTTAGCAACATGGTGACCATGGAGAGCATTGGTGACCTTGACAATAGCAGTTTTAGTAAAATAGTAAGGACTAAAGTTTCACAAAAATAAGTTCAAGAGATAATGGAAGAAAGCCTAATATAGACAACTCTTTTAAGAAGTTTTGCTTTAAAAGGAAGTGGAGAAATCAACATACTTTGAAGTTAGAGATGTCATAATTTGTTTATGGGTTTAAGTGGTACGGGGAAAAAGAAAGGAATTCAGGATAACCCCATGATTTTGGCTATAACATCTATAAGAATGCAGTTGTCATACATTGAATAAGGAATACTACAAAAGTAGGTAGGGAAATATAAGGTTGAGAACTTTATCTAACTAGAAATGTTTAATAAGCCATTGAACATATGAACCGGAACTTTAGGGAAGAGGTTCATGGCTGAAAATTTTGGAGTCGTCAACATACAGAGGGTTGTTTAAATCCACAAAACTAGATTAGATCACTATGGAGTAAGAAAATGGGAGTTAATAGAACTAGGTTGCATCTAGAAGATAAAAAGAAACCAGAAATGGAAACGGATAAGGGTAGTCAGGTCGTTGAAAAACAAATTAAGTTTGAAAAGTATTTCAAACAGAAGAGAATTACCAAATATGTCAAAAGATGATATTAGGTCTAGTAGGATGAGGAACAGAGGCCTAACCATAAGGTTTTAGTAACAGAGACCATTGGTAATATTGACAGGAGCAGTTATGGTAGAATGCCAGAGTTAAAAGTTGTATTAGAGTGAACTCAAGAGAGAATGGATGGAGAATAATTGGAAACATCAAGTAATAGCACAAACAACCCACAAGAAGTTTTGCTATTAGGAAAAAAAAAAACTGGGTAAAAGCTGAAAAGAGAGGAAATTGAGAGAATTTTATTTTGTTTTGGTTTGGATTTGGTGGGAAAAATACCTGCATCCTTGTATACTGATGAGGGAAAATAATCTGTTAGAGATATTTGTTTGGGAGTGGGTCAGGGAGAGACATAACTGAGATGGACCGGTTACTGTTCTCTACAATATCTTAAGAGGGCCACCACTTGAAAGGCATAAAGTTTCCTCAGAAGGGATTTAAGTTTCTATTAATTGGAAGAATGGCTAGAAAGATGAATGAATTCCAAAAGTCACACTAAAATGATTTCAAAGAGTAGGGAAGGGTGGGCACTGGAACAAAAAAGAAAATGATCAGAGTTCTATGGGGATTAGAATAAAAGGGATGAGGGATGACCTAAAAGTCTGGAGTTGCTTGAGGAGACTGACATAAACAGAAATAAATGAAACAGTATGATAAGTCCTAATGGACCCAACACAAGTATTGGTGATAAAATGTAGGTAGGAGCTAGGGAAGGCTAAGTGTCTGGGGATCTATTCTTTTCACCTTTATGTTTGGCAGACACAGATCAGCATTTTAGCAAGCTATGGACTGAACGATGACCGTTTTTTCCCGTTAGACTCCAAGAATATTACTCAGCTTCCAGTGCAGTAAGAGGGGACAGACTTTTTTCCAGGTCTTATTTCACTACTTTAAAAAAATCATCTGTGTAGGGCTATGAGACCTGTCAGGCAGCCTACTGCCTGTGCTCTGGTCATTCACCTTTCCACAGATCTGATTATTTGGTAAAATTATTTTGATACATTTCAAAAGAGATTTTCATGGGAAATCCAAATGCATTTAATTCCACCTTGTCATAGGAAAACTGCACTGAGTCAAGAGCTACCCACCCCTCTCCCAATACTTAAACAGAAGTCCAGGACTAATATAAATCCAGAGGATCTTGACACATCATAAGGGAGGTACTCCTTTTTTTTCCATAGTCATTTGTATAGCAAATGTTCTTCCAGAAGTGTTTCCTGGACAGCAGAGATGAGTGAACAAGAAAAGCAGTCTCAAATAATGCATATATACTATATAAGAAGAATTTTATTATGTGGTAATTATATTGACAATTTTGTGATTTAATAAAATCTAAATGTAGCACAAAAGTTACTGCGAGGCAAGTCCAGAGCTTCCTCTTAGATCCCACAAACTGGAGTTTGCTGGAACTGTGAGAGACATACTGCTCAAGAAATTTCCCTAGAAATTTAACAACTATTTGTTTAAATTATAGCACTAGTTGACCTCTTATCTGAGGCTGAGGAATTAACAAAATGATTTTCAGTGTAGATCATGGCAAGTTATGTTATAACAATTTATATATAAAGATGAGATGAAAGAATTCGAATTGACTGCTACAGACTTTGACATGTGCTAGTGCTTACTTCCTGAAGATTGATTTTGATTTTACTAATGACACCAGAGACGACATCATGGCCATGTGTAATAAGGAAGTATGCACAAACCTGCTGATCCTGTTAGTGCCTGTGATATCCTTGATTGACACTTGTAACCTTTTTTCAGTCCTCTTAATGACATGAAATCTGTCTCTTCATAGTCCCAGAAATCATAACAGGGGACATGGAGTCAGCCATGGCAGTGGACTTGAACCCTTGGGTAGAATATGAATTTAGAGTGGTTGCCGCCAATCCTATTGGGACTGGAGATCCAAGCACCCCATCTAGAATGATCCGCACAAATGAAGCAGGTAAGAATTTTGGAGAGTTAGAATTCTATTTGATATGCCTCTAATCACTTTGCAGGCAAGTAGAATTAACCACGATTACTTGCTTTAGTATAATTTTTTTCCTGATTCATTTACCTAGATATCATAAAAATATTTTCTTTAAAATTATTTTTATTTTATTTGTTTTCTGAACTTTTTCTTCTTGTTTCCACAAATAAAGGTATCTAGATGCTTTAGTTTCCTCTCAACCCTGTGCCCATCTTCAAGTTACTATAAAATTGAAGTAGTTTTTTTCTAATTATATACTCATTCAACACAGCAAATCTATAACATTCAGAATAGATTGGTTCACTCTTTTTTGCTCCAGTGATAACAGTTACTTTTAATAACAGCGTACTTCCTTAAGACTCTTTATGTTGCCCTTCACTGTCTGACATGGTATAAATTACACTTTGCAAAGACATAGTCTTAACTCATTACCTTCTTGACATCCATGTGCAAAATAAATACCCATTTGTTTCCTGACTTAGAAAACACAGCATTCTTCTCATCTTTTAGAATAAATTATCTTTATAAAATATTTTTAATGACCACATAAGGGGAATTAACAGCTTTATATAAAAGAAATTATATTGCCAATAACCTAGATGAAATGAATAAAGAACATTTTTAGTAGAGCTTTGATTACTTTAGAAAAGTCTTATTGAAATTAATATTTAAATTCCTATAAAATTGGATATAAAAAACATCTAGTAAGGTACTAGCTTAGGCAAACACACATGTTAATAATGTTGATGAGAACAGTCTGAAAACAATAGAGAAATGGGGGTGGAGTAGATTGCAGATACAAGGAGTAAAAAACAAATTTTTATGTTTTTATGTTCAATAATAATATGAATCCCAATAATTATTAGAATATTAGTATAAAAATGAGAATTTTGACAAAACGAAAAGACAACGTAGTGAATGGGAGAAGATATTCACCAATGATACATCCGAAAAGAGGTTAATATCCAAAATTTGTAAAGAACTCATACAACTCAACACTAAAAAAAAAAGTCCAATTAAAAAATGGAAAAAAGACTTGAATAGACACTTCTCCAAAGAGGACATACAGGTGGCCAATAGACATATGAAAAGATACTCAATGACACTAATCGTCAAAGAAATTAAAATTAAAACCACAATGAGATATCACCTTACACCTGTGAGAATGAGTGTCATCAATAAACAACAACAACAAAAAACACAACTGTTGGCAAGAGAAAACAGAACCCTCATGTACCATTGGTGGAGTTGCAAGTTGTCACAGCCACTATGGAAAACAGTTTGGAGGGTTTTCAAAGAATTAAGAAAAGAATTGCATGTGACCCAGAAATCTTAGTTCTGGGTTTTTATCCAAAGAAATCCAAAACACTAATTCAAAAAGATATATGTACCCCTATGTTCACAGTAGTGCTGTTTATAATAGCCAAGATATGAAAGCAACTTAAGTGTCCATCAATAGAGAATTGGATAAAGAAGATTTGGTACATATGTACAATGGAATATTACCTGCCCATAAAAAATGAAATATTAACCATTTACAACAAGAGGGACGGACCTAGAGGGTATTATGCTAAGTGAAATAAATCAGAGAAGCACAAAGTACCATATGATCTCACTTATATGTGAAAATCTAAAGAAGAAAATAAACAAACAAAACAGAAAAAGACTAATAGTTACAGAGAGCAAACTGATGATTGCCAGATGGGAAGGTGTTTGGGGGGCTGGGTGAAAAAGGGGAAGCGATTAAGAAGTACAAATTGATAGTTCAAAAATTTCAAGGAAAATAATTAATAATATTAAAACAACTATGTATTCTGCCAAGTGTGTACCAGACTAATCAGGGAGATAACTATAAATTATATAAATATCAAACCGTTATGCCGTATACCAGAAACTAATATAAAATAATATTAAATGTCAACTCTAATTGAAAAATAAAATTTTCTTGAAAAGAAAGAACAACAACAACAAAAAGAATGAAGAATTTGTCTTATTTCTTCATTGTTCTATCTTCAGCACCTAAATAGTGTCAGGCACTAGTACTCCATATGTCTTTGTTGAAAGGTTGAAAGGGAAGATTTTTTTTTTCCTTTATATGCCCCTAAACACACCAGTACCTGGGTCAAAGACACATGTACATAGAAGACTAAGAGGTAACTGTTGTCTACTTTGTTTAATAGTTATAGAATTGGACCAAAAATGTGATTTGTGACTTCTCACAAATTGAACAAAGCTTATAATTAAAATAAACTATCGAAAGAGTTGATTATCTAAAACGCACTAGGTTTAGGCCTTTAAAAAAAGTATTTCTCTAAAATACACTGATTTCACTCATATGTTGGATATAAACCTGAAAGCAATAAATGAAGAAGACAAACAAACAAAAATTCACAGTCACAGACAATAGTATGATTGTTACCAAAGGAAAGAAGGGTTGGAGGAAGGTAAGTAAGGGTAAAAGGGGTCAAATATATGGTGACGGAAGGAGGTTTGACTTTAGATGGTGAACACACAATGCAATATACAGATGACATATTATTGAATCGTACACTTGAAACTAATATAATTTTATTAACCAATGTCACCCGAATAATTTAATTAATAAAGTAAATAAATAAATAAATAAATAGATCATGAGATAAAATACATTGGTTCTTTTAAAAAAGAAATAAAGAATAACCATACAAAATATGTTCAGATTCTTTCCATTTCCAAAAATTAAGCAACTTGGAAAATAAAAGACAAAGTAGCCTAAATATGTTGGAAAAGATTCATTCACAGAAAATTCAATTTTTCTGTTTTTGTGATTTGCCTATTATAAGGTTTTTTTTGTTTTGTTTTGTTTTTTCCTGCTACTTTTTCAACAGTGTGAGTTTTAAATGAACATAATTGCCTGGTTGGATTTTCATGCATTCATAAAATCAGCCATGCTTTCATTGTGTACAGGTGTTCATTAATTAAGAGCATAACAGGTTAGTTGTTCCTCATTTTATGTGCTCACTGTGAAGATATTGAAATAACTGCCAATATCAGTACTTATGCACACATATTTTCTAAAAAGCACTGTCTTATTTTGCATATTGTTAATTGAGTTTAAACAAAGACAAAGATTGCTGCCTAATTCAGAGGCTCTCTATAAATATTCATTTCAAAAATAATCCATTTAGGATGAATAATCCTTTTAGACTTTTTATAGTATAAATTTTCTAACTATTAAAAAGCATTTTAGTAAAAACACTTTTACTTTTCCAACTAAAATGTATTTAGATGATGCATTTTAAAAGATTTCTTCCTCATCTATTTCTGCATATACCTCAATCATACAGCTCGTTTCTCCATTTTATCAAGTTCTGTATACACAATATACTTTAGTCCATTAAAATCTTATGAAAGAGAAGAGAAATAGCATGAAAAATGCATGAAGTACTCTACTTTGAAAGCGAGTTGAGGAAGCCTTGTACTGCCTATTTTATGTTTCTTATGTTTTAGTACCACACAGGGTTAGAGCTTCTAATGGTGTTGAACCAAGTGTTGAGTTTTGTGCCTGCTTTTTCAGGCAGCACAGATTAAAAGGGACACCAATATCCTGAGACGTCCTCCCAAACGACACACTCTGCCTCCATTAAGTACATGCCCTGTATTTTAAAAGACGATCTTGTTCTAATGGGCCAAATAAACTTTGAAAACAGGCAGAGCTGCTTAGGAAAGTCTCACATTCAGGATATTAAGTTGAAAGTTTATGTCTCTTTAAAATTCTCTCATTTACTAAACTATTCTAAATCCAAAAGCAGCTTTAGTAAAGCATTTTTACCTTTCTCACACACCAAAAAGTTAATATTTCTTGCAATTTCCTCTAAAATATATTTAGAATTTTCAAGTCATCAAAACATTGTTAGTAGTCAATAAATATAAGGTAAATTGGTTCAATCTGACTTTTTATTAGTAAGATGTCAAAATAGTAATACAAATATATGTTTTTTACTTTAATGTACATTTATATTTATTTCCAGTACAATTTTATTATAAATTATAGATAGATAAATGATAGGTAGGTAGGTAGGTAGATAGATAGATAGATAGATAGATAGATAGATAGATAGATAGATAGATGTAAATATGCCTGTGTTTAATTTTGGAATTGTGTTACATTATCAAAACAACATATAAATTTTAGTTATGTAATGGAAATGCTTTCTCTGTCATTTAAAAACATGACAAGAGAAAATCACGCTTTAGGAAATTAATTTGAAATATATGCTATGGTAGAAATGAAAAAAATGTAAAAGTGAATACATCCCTTAAACATTAATATTCTATAAGTTATATATTTAGAACAGTAATTGTAAATGATAAATGAAAAGAAGTTAGTGATATAACCTGTAATTTAGAAAGCTTTGGTCTTCTCTACAGTATAAAATGTTTTATTACCAAAGCTCTTGGTATAAATCTCAATATTTGCAGTTTATTTCAAATTATTATATATATGTGTACATGTGTGTGTATGTGTGTGCGTGTATATATATATATTTCTATCTTCTATCTGTACTTAAGAGTTTGAGTCTTGGAGTTAGGCAGACTTGGTTAATGTTCTTCTCTGACACTTACTGGTAGTGAACATAGGTAAGACATATTTTTCAAGGCTCAATTTTCTTACTTATAAAATGGGGTAATATAACTACCTACTCCTTTGGATGACTGTATTAAATAAGATAATGCATGCAGAGAGCCTAGCATAGTGCCTGATACATGGTAAATGCTTAATAGTAGCCATTTATTATTATTTTTATTATTATCATTATTATTATCATAATCATTCATTTTATTGAGGTATTACTTTATTAAGTGGAAATTTAAACCATGGTAATCATGCATTAGTTGCTTTTTTCATATTGAAGAAACATTTTCAGGTTAAATATATGTTTGTTGATATAATTAGGCCATCCAATCTCTTGGCTTGCAGCTAGATCCACCAAAATGCTCTCCCACTGAGAAGTCTCTGCTGCAGACTGTGTGCTACCAGGCCCTGCTGCTCAACCCATCTGAAGGGCTTGGGAATCAAGAGAACCTTTCAGAGTGTGGTGCATAATAAAGACCATGCCTCTTCTCTAAATCTCCCTCACCCTCCACGTATGGCCTTTACATGCTGCTTTTCTTGTCTAGCCAGGCCTCAGTCTATAAGTGGATTGCAGTAGTGTCCCAACATGTGGACATTTTCTTTGCTTCTTATAGCATAGATAAGACAAAGGGAGCAGAGAAAAAGAAGTATCAAATGAAAGACCATGCTTTGAAAAATTTATTCCACGTTCAAATAGTTTTCCAGTTGCTTAGTACACTGTATTCTGTCCTACCATTCTCTTTTGACACCGAAATGGAAAATGTCACACACACAGTTGTCCAAAAGGAAAAATATTTTTTCACATTTAAGAGATTAATCCTCAGCCAGGTAAATATGAGTATCAATTAGACAAACATGAAAATCTTTCCTAGCATTACTACTTCTTGTACTATATCATAGTTATATAACTTGTTTACTAAACAGCCTGAACTCTAGAATTTAAGCATAAAATAGTTTTCTTTTTCTCTCAGTACTACTTTCCAATATGATCCATCTGATCTCTGGCTTCAGCCTCAACTACATCCAAGGCAGATTTAGGTACTAGGGCAATCTCATTCTCAGGTATTAAAAAAATTTCATTTTCATGTAAATAAAAACTTTAATCTCACTTCCAATTTCTTGTTTTTCTCCCTTCATCCCAGCAAAGGCTTGACCCAGGGATATTGATCCATCTTTTTTTCTTCTTCTTTTCACTTACTTCCCTCACCTTCAAACTTCCACTCTGAGCACTTCCTGAGACAGACAAAAAGAAGAGGAAAACTAGTTGGTGGTACAATTTGTGGTTCTCAGATAGGTGTCGAGTACTCCATGTGATGGCATTTGTCCACATGTTTCTTTCTCTTAGAGGGTGCATTGGGTTCTTTGGAGACTTTTCTATCCTAGTCTAGCAGGCAGCCTGACTGGGTATGATTCTAACAGATTTTTTTAAACCCACCTCTCATTGTGTCTATTGGCCCACAGTAATCATTTCACATTTCTGTCCTGCCAAACTCTAGAAATACAGGGTGTTCTCAAAAACTATTTTGCTCTCTGCTCTAGTAGCATTGTGTGGGGCTGGGTCATTGTACAAAATTCTCAAGCTCGATGGCATCCAGCAAGTATGTGAGGAGTAAGTAATTGTACTCTTTGCAGCAGCTGCTTTGCTTCTCTCCTTACTTAGCTTGAGAGGGAAATGACAGTCCCACTTCCCTTCTATTGATGAGTAGTGGTGGAGGGAGATGCCACAGCCCATCCATCTGCTAAGCTGACAGCCTTCTTTCAAAATATTTCTTGTGCTAAAATTCTTTATATATGAGCTGGTGGGGAGTAATAGGAAAGGGTCATGAAATTTTATTTCTCTATTTCTTAGCAATTTTATAGTTTTGTCTAGCCCACCTCACTTTAGCATCCAAGGTTATGTGTGGCTCAACCCAAGTCCAGAAAAAATTTATTTAGCTTCTTACTACAATTTCATAATTTCTTTAGTTGTACATTATCTTCCTCTTTCTTAAAGGATCTTACTTCGTTAATATCTTCACAGTTCTTGTTCATGATAATTACTTAGAAATGTTGTTGACTTCAAAAGTTATGGAAAGAACACAATAAAATATTATTGTAATATAAGATAGGATTGAATTAGTTTTTTCTGGGGGGGGTGTGGATTTGCCTTGTAAATGGCATTTAATAGAGTTTTGAAAGCCAGACCAAATAGGACTCAGGCAGAATTATTTATAGGAGGAAATTAAAACTACAGTTGTCAGGCACTGGTGTGTGCAGAGAAAAGGCATAAGGCTATGGGGTATTTCAAGGTCTTTCTGGTCTGTTTCTAAGAAAATACATAGATAATATAAATCATTCAGCTGAAATAATTGGGAAATTCTAAAAGAAAATAGTATTAAATGAACATTATAGCTTTCTTCAGCCCGATGAGTAATTTAATTATATTAAATAAAAGAAATAGTTCTTAGCAACATTAAGAGAAGGGAAAAATCATGGCAAGCAACAGAACTCTAAGACCAAATATCAATAATTAGGAAAAAAGAAGATAACACTATGGCTCATATAGCAGACAGTACTTTTAAATCATGAAACCACTTTGGTTCAGGCAAGTATTTTCTGCAAAATATATACAAGAAATAGATCTTCAGATTCAAAGGCATTTTGCAAGCAAGATGGTAAATTTTTTTTAAAAAAATGCTTTTCTAACAGAAACCTGACTAATTGTTATGTATGTCTTTATCTGATAAATAACAAAGTGACAGAAGAACAGAAGAAGATTTAAATGTGAAAGATAAATGGACAATAAGAGATTATCAACCCAGGAGTAAATGTGAGACACTCAAATTAGACTTTTTTTCTAACTTCCTGGTCCCCATAATACCATACACCATTCATAAATCACAAACCATGTTCTAGGCCCTGTGCTAAGCATTTGCCTTTCGTTCTATCATTTAATTCTCATATTAACCCTCTAAAACAAGAAGTGTTTATCTTTATTTTACAATTCGGAAAAAGAATTAGAGAGATTTAAAAACTTGCACAAGGTCACCTATTAAGTGACAGAGCTAAAATTCTAACCTATTCCTTACACAAAAGATGGTGCCTCCCAAATTGTCTCCCTCCCAGCTTCTTTCTCTTCTTTTTCCTTGTTCTCTTTTTACCATATGTGTCAACAAATTTCATTTAAAGATTATTTTGCCCATCCTCTGCTTCTACTTCCTTATAGACTGTTATAAATAAAGTTAAGAGAATATGAGTTGGTAAACACCATTTGTTGCATATACTCACCTCTTTGCTCTTGACATCGTTCATGAAAAGTTTCATAAATCAGAGAAGTCTTACATTTCCTAAAATAATCTTAGTAACCTCTTTTGCAAATCAAAAATGGTATGTTTCCTAATTTCTAAATTAAAACCAGCTAAGCCAAAAAGATTATAAAGATTTCCAAAAATGACTACAGCATAGGAAACCATCAACAAAATGAAAGAACAACCTACAGAATGAGAGAAGCTATGCACCAATGATACATCCAGTAGGGGTTAATATCCACAATATATAAAACTCATACAACTTAACAACAAGAAGACAATCCAATTTGAAAATAGAAAAAAGACCTGAATAGACATTTCTCCAAAGAGGACATACAGATGGCCAATAGGCATAAGAAAAGATGCTCAAGGTCACTAATTGTCAGAGAAATGCACATTAAAACCACGATGAGATATCACTTCACATCTATGAGAATGGCTGTCATCAATCAACAAAAAAACAAGTGTTGGCAAGAATATGTAGAAATGGAACCATCGTGCATTGTTGGTGGAATTGCGAATTAGTGTAGCCACTATGGAGAACAGTGTGGAGATTCCTTAAAAAATTAAAACTAGAATTGCATATGACCCAGAACAGAAATTCCACTTCTGGATATTTATCCAGAGAAATCCAAAATACCAATTTAAAAAGATATGTGCATCCTATGTTCATTACATCATTATTTACAATAACCAAGATATGGAAGCAACCTAAGTCCCTAACAATAGACAATTGGACAAAGAATATGTGATACATATATACAATGGATATATTGTATATATCAACCATAAAAAATGAAATCTTACCATTTGCAACAACATGGATAGACCTAGAAGGTATTATGCTAAGTGAAATAAGTCAGACAGAGAAAGACAAATACTATACGATTTCACCTATATGTGGAATCTAAAAGAACAAAATAAATGAACAAGCAAAACAAAAACAAGTTCATAGATACAGAGAACAAACTGATGGTTTCCAGATGGGAATGAGACTGAGAGATTTTTAATGAATACACATCAGCAGTCATAAAATAGTCATTGGGATGTCAATTATAGTGTGGGGTATATAGTCAATAATATTGTAATAACTATGTACAGTGTCGGGGAGTACTAGAATTATGAGAGATCACTTCATAAGTTATATAAATATCTAACCACTGAGCTGTACACCTGAAGCTACTATAATATTGAATGTCATCTGTAATTGAAAATAAAAAAGAAATTTTAAAAAATCACATTTGACTAGACTCATGCTGAACTTTTAGTGTTTACCATAGAAGACTTCACCATTTTCTCTTTTTCTAATCTAAGTATATAATAACATTATGTAATATGTATAAATTATAGTTCCAGGCACTGTGGTGAATAATTACGAAAATAACCTTAAAATATAGGTACTATTACTATCTGCATGAGGCAGCTGAAGAACAAAGAGGTTAAATATTCTTAGCCAACCAGCCAGAATTTTTCTCACTCCCACAAGAACACATTTACCTTTTGTGTATACATTGTATCTCTCCTATTGATAGGAATAAAAGCATTATTTGAACTGTTTAGGAAACATCATTCGTATTTTTTATCTTGGAAACTCTTCAAATTTAACTCTTTCTATAAAGTGAGCTTAAATGATAATTAACTGTAAAATATTGATGTGCCTTGTACTTCAATTCAGATAGGAAAAAAAAATGTTTTTTAAATTTCCCTCTTGACTCCCACCTTTACTATATAAACAACCTCCTTCCTTCTTTCTATTCATCTGTAACTTTCTTTCCAAACCAGTGACTGAATTACTATTAAGCTCCTAAACTATGTGGTTTCCTCCAGGTTTCTAATAAAGCTGTATTATTTAATGAGCCATATAAACATCTACTATAATAGATATTAGAAATATTTTAGGAAAAAAAAAGGTAGATTGGCAAATTATTTCATCCTGTACTTTTTGCTTAGTTAATTAAATTAATTAATGAGTGTTAATTAAAGCATGTTGTTAGTGTGACTAAATTTGCTAAAACTATTACACTTAGAGTTCTTTGAGATTCATACTTAAATTCATGCATGCTTAAAATAAGGTAGTACACTGTATTTTGGTCATTCTGAGTTTTTACAACAATATCTCCAGTGTATAAGGTGAAGAGAAACAATAGTCTATATTTCAATATGCCAGGTAAGGCATTAAGTAAGACAGCTAAGCATTTGCAGCTTGTGGGAAAAATATTAATTACATTATCTGTTCATGGAAGAGCTTTGTTCAGAAAGAAATTCAGGAGAATCAGAGTTTAAACTGTTACCCATACATGTAAACTTGGTTCTCTGAGCTAATAGGCTCAGGACATTTATCAGTAGATGACTGAGAGAAAAACATCTAGCTACTTAATTCTAAATTGGGTTCTCATTTATTACATGGAAAACATATTTGGTTTTTAAATAAATGTATATTTCTCTGAACTCAGCAAAAGAATTTATTAGATGTTGACTATATTAATTTTTTAATGTTATGTTTCTAATAAGAATTATAGAACTTTCAGAAGGGCTCTAAAAAATTAAGTCAAATTCCTATCATAAATATGTTGTTTTATAAATAAAAGAATGTAATTAAAATCAGTGGACTCCAGAGCATTACTGCAAAGATAACTGTGTGCCACCAACTTAAAAAGGAAATGAATGAGCATGGATCATCTGCATGTAATTAGGAAATTTAAACCAATTAGAATTAAAGTACTTATAATACACATTGTGCTCCTGACAACAAAACATGATTCCTGATCTGCTGTTATTAAAGCCTTTTCTTTTTTTGCTTGTTTTTATAGTTTTATTGATATATAATTGGCATATGACATTGTATTAGTTTAAGATGTACAACATAATAATTTGATATATGTATATATTGTGAAATTATCATAAGTTTAGTTAACATCTGTCATCTTAGTTACATTTTTTTCTTATCATGAGAACTTTTAAGATCTACTTTCTTAGCAACTTTCAAATATACAATACAGTAGTATTGCTAACATTTGCCATGCTGTACATTACACCTCCATGACTTATTTAGCTTATAACTGGAAGTTTGTACCTTCTGACCACTTTCACTCATTTCTGATATCCCGCACACCCTGCCTCTGGCAATCACCAATCTGTTCTGTTTCTATGAGTTCAGTTCCTTTAGATTCCACATATAAGTGAGATTATATAGTATTTGTCTTTCTTATTTTCTTCGTCTCACTTGTTTTACTTAATATGATTCCCTCAGAGTGCATCCATGTTGTCCCAATGGCAAGATTTTCTTCTTTTTTATGACTAATATTTCATACCACATTTTCTATAGCCAATTATTTGTTATTGGACACTTAGGTTGATTTCATGTCTTCAAAACCTTAAGTTTTCTACTAGTTGTTCCTATTATATCTATTAAGCTTTTTTATTTAAGAATAATTGATGTTTATACACATATACTATTAAAACACAATGAACTATAATGCTTCTTTTTGTGTCATTTATTGTACATTAAAATTGGAAGTAGTGTGATAAAAGGAGGATCTTGTTTCTTTATATTAAGTCAAATATGGGATATATTCTCTTGAAAAGAAATTAGCAGCAGTAGGAAAACCTCAAAGACTGATTTTAAATAATAAAAAGAACTTTATGCAATCTGGGTCATTTGTGTATAATCATCATAGAAACAAATTGAATCATAGAAAATCTTTTTATGCTTTCTTTTTTCCTCGAAGTAGAAATTTTCATCAAATTTTTTCACCAGTTTCTTTTTAATTTTCTTACTCAAAAAGTTAAAACTTTTAAGAAATTTAAATATGTCTTCTAAAAAAATAAAAGCATTAATGGAATGTGGAACAACACTGCCAAGCTTCAGAAGAAAGGTTTCAACTTTAAATAGTCTCTTGTATTTCATTCTATTCATTATCTTTTAAATGAGCTTCAAGAGTTGCCCACTAGAGAGCCTACAGCCTACTCTACAAATCTCATCTGGAGATTCCAACCATTCTCTTTTTAGATGATGCTTGAGGGCTGAGTAAAATAGAAAAGCATCTTTAGGGCCTAGTCTTTTCACAAAATCCGTGATCCAAAATTCAGGATGGTGTCCTCAAAGAAGAGGATTTAAAGTCCTAAATCTAGAGTATAAACTTAATTATTCTAATGTAATAGACAAAGTAGGTGACTCTGCTAGATATTACTTGTCATGTTATTTAGCTATTACTAGTCAGAGATTAATGTGAACCATGTTGGGGCAGGAGGAGGAGTGTGGATGCAGGGTACTACATTTTTTTTTTAAACTAACAAATGATACTCAGAGAAGCCATAATGGCATAATATTAACAGGTTAACTTGCTTCCACTATTTATTTGGCCATGCATTGATGGTCACAATATTCAGAACTCTGAGATTAACCACTGAGGGAATGTTTAGAACCTTATATCCCTACCCTTTTATACATAAAGTTAAACCAGCTCCCCTCCTGGGTGCCTTACCCATACCATACTATAAATGAATTTAGAATTAGTACTACATAACAGTGGTTTGGAGACATGGTGTCAAGACACTCTGATATGTCACAGGTTGTTATATGTAGCAATAAATATGACTGCCAACAAAAAAATCAAATTAATAAATGATTTGTTTGCTTTTTATATAAATAGGACATATTCACAGTTATTGATGTTATACTATCATTTTTTTTATCCTCAGTAGAATTCCTTGTGATGTCTTGAATGAGAGACAAAGGGATATCCAAGTCCAAGTAATTCTAGGGGAATTCATGAGTGTGAACTCCACGTATGAGTAAACTTTAGTATATGTTTAACTGTGCGAAGAGAAAGATTGGTAGCTGCTGTTGTGTATGTCCTTCATGTGCATGCATAAGAGAACTGTGGTTCATGGAGGAAAGTGCCCAAGGACATCGAAGTTTGGACTCTAATGAATAAAGTTTATTTATTTTAGTGGAGCCAATTATATAGTCACAGACTTTTCCACCTCCCTGGTCCAAGGAGAATTTTTTTTCTTTCTAGTTGAATATAAATTCCACATACAGTTTTCTGGTATATAAAATACTGTGTGACTATCTACCAGTAATTAATAGCCTTTCATCCAGGTGAGTAATTATGGGAATAAATTTATTGTTTATTAGTATATCAATATTGTTTAAAAACTATATCCTGAGATATAAAACCAATGCTGAAGTGTAAAATTGCTAATGCAGGCTCATAGCTTGGAAAATGATTTCTTTTAATAGTTTTCTTCATTTAACAGTTCTTCATTTGAAAATGTTCCCTTTTGACTGCAGATTTTGTGGTTTGGTGTAGTGAAAGGGAAATTTATTTCTTTGACACGTTTATTCTTTTAGTAGTTATTTATTTGAAATAGTTGCCTTGAGTACTTATATATTTTACAGTTTACAGAGAAATTCATTCTTGATAGATTTTTTTTCATGTTGATTCATTTAAATGTATTATCACTTCATGGAAGTGTTGCTAAGATTTCTTTAAACTAGACCTTCCTAGGGGGTGCTCATAAAACAATGTGGATTTTCCAGGCAGTCTACAAGCCCTGAAGCCACAGAAAAGAGGCACATCATTAGAAAAAAGGAGAAAACTCATAGGATAAATTTTAACCAACTATTAGTAGATGTCCTTAACTGTAGTGTTAATTATAATTTAGACCTTATTACCACAGAACACTTACAAAAGGACTAGTATGTGGTCCTCTTGGGGATTCAGTATGTGGCCATGAAAAATATGTGTTATTCTTTCGCATAGATTTGAAAACAGGGTATCTGTCACAAACATTTTGTTTTCATATTGAATATTACCACTGTAACTTTGAACAAAACTTTATTTATTTATTTCAGGATTTTACTCAACTTGAAGGTGTTATGATGTATTATTGTAGGGACACTTAAATTTCACATCTGTTTATTATTCACTCTGTGCCCATTTTTATCCACAGTTCCAAAGACAGCACCCACCAACGTAAGTGGAAGAAGTGGAAGAAGGCATGAGTTAGTCATTGCCTGGGAGGTAAGAAAGCCTGTACTCAGATGTCATAACTTGTTGATTCCTTAGACAATAAGGCTACATATCTAATATCTGTATTTGGTACAGAGAGACTGAGTAATTCTATTTAAATTAGGTTAAGAAACACTTTGAACATACCTTTTGCAAATATATATACCTTTCTCATTTCATACCAGGCCCTAGTTGACTTTTCCCCAAATCTATGGTATGCCTTCATGTCATATAGGCTATCTCAAGATAAAGTTTAAATAATTAAAACACATCTTCTCATATATTACTTCAGATATTTGTTTGGCTTAGTTTGAAATTTAATTATTTCACAAGTAGCACCCTTGACTTATTTGGAAGCTGAAACTATTAGGGAGGAAGGAAATTAATCACCATTGAATTTGTGGCATCAGGCCTGGGTTATCTCATTTATCCCATACAACAATCTTATTAGTGGGGATAATTTTCCTTATTTTAAAAATTATGAAACTGAGACACGATTTAAGTACCTTCCCTAATAAGCAGTAGAATTGGGACATTGACAAAACTTACATTCTTTTGTCTTCCTCACCATATGATCTCTAAAGTTTCATGTGAAAGGTACATTTGTTTTTCATGAAGCCACTTTCCTTTTTTGATGATAAATTACCTTATTCTATATAGCTATGTAGCTCACAAAACTGTGCCCTAGAATATGGAAATGGAATGGAAATGGAAGTGTCTACTAGAAAAAACTAAACACATTCCTGACTGTCTCTAAGATGTACAGAAAAACTCTTTTTCCCATTGAGAAATTTTCCATGAGCATATCCTTCGTCCAGTTATACCCATTCCCTTGTTCTTCCATAGAACTTTTTGTCTCATTTTGATTTCCTCAGAGGTATTAACTTCCCAATACCTGAACTTCACTGAGATCAACCTCTCTATCAGTTTTGTGTCTTAGCTCAGATAGCTCTAACAAAATTTCATGGTCTGGGTGGCTTCTAAATGACAGAAATTAATTTCTCACAGTTCTGGAGGCTGGAAGTCTAAGATCAAGGCACCAACAGACCACAGTCTGATGAGGGCCTTCTTCCTGGTTCACAGACAGCCATTTTTTCGCTGTGTCCTCACATGGCAGAGAGGCCAGAGAGCTCTCTGGAGTCTCTTTTATAAGGACACTCATCCCATTCATATGGTCTCTGCCTTTATAACCAATTCACTTACCAAAGGCTCATCTTCTATTACTGTCATATTGATAGAATTTTATCACATGAATTTTATTTTTGGAGGAAGGGATATAAAATTCAGTCTATACTACTTTGATTTAATATTCTTTGTCTCTTTTATACCACTCAAAACTGTTTTACCTTAAATCAAAATTCAAAGAAAAAAATTGTAACAAGTATTTATTGAGTATCTATAATTTATCAAGCATTGTGCTAGACAGTGGCTGGTAACTACTTCATTGACTGACTTGTCAATCACAATTACTCCTTTTTATGATGTGCAATTGGTAACCAATTAACAAATTTAAATGTAAGCTGTACAGTACAGGAAGGTTCTTGAACAAATACTATATTCCATTTTTTTCATATATTAAGCACATTTAAAAAAAGCAATTGAAAAAAATACTAGAAGAAAGGTCTTACATTAATGTCTCCTAGATTTTCTGTGCAAAGGACTCTGCAGAGCAAGAATTTAGATCAATTTTCCTCAACATGTTAAATTCTAGTGTGGAATCCAAGGACCTTCATTTCATATACATGACTAATTAGAGCGAATTTGTTTCACTTCTAGAATTTGCAATACTCTTGATATTTTTCTTAAATACCAACTGATATCGTTTAATTTTTCATCCTTTTAAATTTCCAACAACTGCCAAATGATTATGCACTGTTGGGTTTTAATATAGTATAAAGATTTGAGTTTCCTTTTTATAGCTATCCATAATTTTTAAAAATTTAAAGATTTGGAAGAAGTGGGTTTTTTGATTTGTTATTTTGCTGATAATTAATTGCATTTTCTTCTTTAGCCAGTATCTGAAGAGTTTCAGAATGGAGAAGGCTTTGGTTATATTGTGGCTTTCAGGCCCAATGGAACACGTGGCTGGAAGGAAAAAATGGTGACATCCTCTGAAGCTTCAAAATTCATTTATCGAGATGAAAGTGTACCTCCTCTTACTCCCTTTGAAGTGAAGGTTGGCGTTTACAACAATAAAGGGGATGGACCTTTCAGTCAAATAGTGGTCATATGTTCAGCTGAAGGAGGTCAGTTTCTTTATCTTTATTATTTTATATAATATTTTAATATTTTATTGTTATATGAATGAGACATTATTGTACAAATAGTAAGAAATAGAGATAGGAAATAAAACTCGCTGTAGAACTACACATTTTTTAGATATATTTTTCCAAAATTTTTTTCAAATTTTTAGTTTTAAAAAATTGATTATTTTATACATGTTACTTTATGTTCTTCACTCCTTAATGACATATGGCAAATATTTTCCTATGATAATAACAATATTAATAATGACTGTATTTTATTCTATTCCCTGAATGGACATTTAACCAATGGTTTAAAATTTAGATAATTTTATATTTTAACTTACCAAATTTGAATTTATGTGAAATAAATTTAAATGAACCCTTCATTTATGTGACCAAAAAATATTTATTACTAACCTCCTACATATAACATTATACTGACAAATAAATTATCAGACAGGGCTTTCTTTTTTATTCTTATTTATTTTTCAATTACAATTGGCGTGCAATATTATATTAGTTTCAGGTGTACAGCATAGTGATTAGACATTTATATAACTTATGAAGTGAGCACCCTGTATGTCAAGTACCCATCTGACGCCATACATAGTTACTATAGTATTAACTATGTTAGACAGGATCTGTTGAAAGCTTTTCAACCATGACATCTTTAAATCTTCGACAGTGTTATCTAATAGGCCTTATTATTCCCTGTGTAAAGAAAGAGAAATTAAATTTCAGAAAAGTTAAGAACTTGCCAAAAGTTATATAGCTTGTAATTGAGAATTAAACCCAGGTTTGTGTAATCATTAAATCCTTGATTTTTCTATAGCACACTGCATCATGTGCATAACCTCATTTATTATCAATATAAAACTACTTGGTAGATAGGTAGGACCTAGTAGGCAGTACACCCATTTTACAGATGACTAAACTGTAGACCTATGACTTATTCATGGTTATAGTCAACAGGTGGTAGTCCTGAAGTGCAAACAGCTTCCTACATAAAAATCCTGGGCTCTGTCAAATTTTACAACAAAAATCCAATTTTCTGAGTGAAAAAAAAAGCATGATAGATCTTGCCCCTTTTCTTCTTATTCCTTCTTCTATTCAAGTGCAGAATTTCAGCTGGACCTGCAAGTTAAAAAAAAAAAATGCTTTACATTCCCTAAATTTGACAAATGACTGAGAAAATGTTCTACCAAAGGCAGCATTCATTTGACCTTCCATATACTTATGGTCTTTATAAGCTAACACTTTTACTACCTTTGTGCCCAAATGTGTGACTTAAAAAAACTCAGGAGAATTATTAATCTTTTGGTACTATGAGTTTATGGGGGGAAATAAATAAGACTTTTTGAACATTGAACCACAAAGGTGTCAGATTTATATAAGATGTATTTTTTCAATACAAGCTGACTTGTATTTTTATAACATACAGCCAAATTTTGAAGCAGAAGCAAGAAGTTTATCCTAACACAATAATGACCAGGAAAGTGAAGAATTAAGTAATAACAAGGAATCGTAGATGTTCCAATGAGATATCCGTGCACTTATCTCAAGTTTCCGAGGTGTTTTCAGATGTACCATATTAGTTATATTAACTCTTACAACCAAATGTGAGGTAGGAATCTCAAGCCCCAAACTACTTTTCAGAAAACTGAAGCTCAGAGACGTTAAATAACATGTTCAAATTGACCCCAATAAGTGACAAAGTTGTAAGCAACTATAGTAAGTGATAACTGGGATTTGAAACTGAATATGTATGACTCCAAAACTCATGCTTTTAACCACCACCCAATACTGTCTCATCAGGAATGTATATAATAATAATAATATTTTATTAATCTATTATTGTATATAATAATTTTTATTACTTGTTACTCTAAAAATCTATTTTGAAGTACATTTTTTATTGAGGAATTGCATATTCTTGTTGCTTTAAAATTTCTTCAACCTAATCATCGAGCACGTAACCTCAAAGGTTACATGAGATGAATTGGAGGGGTTTGTGAACATGCTTTGTATAGTAACACCATGCTGCCTTTAAGAAAATACAGATTTGTACTTTCCGTGTCAACCTTTGCTTTGAAATTAAATTATAGCAGCCGCCATGGGTTGTTTATACTGTTTCCTTAAACTTGAAATGGCTTGCCTTTGGAGATTTCTCTTTCAAGCTGGAGAGGAAATATGCATATTTTTTTTCAAAGACACTGAGGTTCTTGCTGTAACATATTTCATAGTAACACTTCACTTATTTTAGTAAACTAGAATATGAAAAATATCAGGCAAATTAAATCTGGATAGAGTCTGCCTTTTTTCTGACAACAAAATCCAAACATATATTTGGCATTTGTTCACTGATTAAATTTACTAATTGGAACTTTATGTGTAAATATGAGTAAAATTTTAGCATCATTAAGTTATGTCAACTAAGAAAGTCAGCACAATAGAAAGGAAGAGCATTTGCCTGGAGTCAGTAAAGCTTGAGTTCAATTTGCTAACACTAACTATATGGCCCTGGGAAGTTTATCCATGTCTCTCTTACTTTCCTCCATTTTAACATGAAAGTTTCGAACTGAAAATTCTCCAGAAGCCATTACAAATCTAAAACTAAAATTTCGTTAATTTATTCTACATTCTAAAATATTCATTTAAATTTTAACTGTCCCAGAATAGGCAGTAATAATTGATCCGCTATTGTTATATAATAAAAAGAAGGAAATCAACACCCCCTTTACTCATTTGGTAAATTGCTTTACTTGAAAAGAAGTAAAAATATTGTCAAGGTTGAATCATTTTTAAAAAGAGTCAAGGCTTGCAGTAGATTTATAAAATAATATATTGTACTCATGCCAGTTCAGATTCCTCTCCTCTGTGTCAGTGGATGTTTATAGAGATTCACAGTGTACCTTCATCATCATTCTCTTGCCTAAAGCTCAACTGACCTGATTGAAACTGTTTCTTGTCCATAAGATAAATTCTACATCTTTGTTTTTCTGTTAACCTAGTTCACCTCAAAATTCCTCCATATTTTAGATGAATTTATGTAAAGAATAAGAGCAGTGAGACTGGCTTTCCATTTCTATTTATGGGCATAGTTCTTCCTAATTATTTCAAGAATACTTGATACATGTGTAGAATGTACACCAAGTCAGGAAAAAACATGTGCTAGATGCTGTATCAAATTCAGCCAACAGAATTCATGTTGATTAGAGGGAAACACAGCACAACTTCAAGGCACACCTTACCGTACTAGTTCTCAACGCATTTTCCACTGGCACATTGATGATGAATAACACATCCAGAACACAGTTCCATAAGTGCTCATGTGCATTCCCTGTATCCTCCATCCTTTTCTTTTTTCTCTCAAAAAAATCCTATTGAAATGCAAATGAGAATTTCATCGTTATAGGGAAAACCTGGAATGTGATGTTATTAAAAGGACTAATCATTTATAAATATTGAGACTTGGTAAATCACTTGGGAACTGACTTTGACTCTTGATCCTCTGAGGTTGACTCTTGCACTAGAATACCTCCAGAAAAATTTCAAATGGTTCTTCTGCTAATACCCTTGAGCCTTTGAAACCTTCCAAGAATTCCACAGTAAGAGTACCCTGACTTGATCGGTCAGAGCCAATCAACATCTGACATAAACCTGGAAGGAGAAATATTTTTTCTACTAAGACTTCTGTGCACCCTGAACATGTATCAATAAGCTATGCTCTTTAAACCAAAAAAGAAGTATGTGCATTCTAACCCTGATTTGACTTCAGATATCTAGAGTATGGTATAATCCTATACAATACCCTCATTTGGGGAACAATGCTAATTTTTAAAGTATAGCAGAGTTTCAACATAAGTGATTTTAAAATGCACGGTAGAATTGATAAATTGTTTTTTTTTTTTCCAAGATGAAAAATCAAATGACTTTCACTTACGTGTTTCTAGAAATAGTCAAATTTACATCCATTTTCTACTTAGCTTTTGTTACTATAGCTTTGGAAAGGAAGAGAACCTGAGCATTCAGTTAAATCTAATATAAAAATAGAGAAAATTCAATATAGATTAATTACAGATTGAAAGAATTGTTTAAATGTGATGTGCTTTAGCCTTTTCTAGTTTTTCTGGCTTTTGTATGTAAAAAATGTGCTGCCTTTATTTTTGTTAAACCCCCCTAAAAAAAAACTTGTTTTCTCCTTGTTTGCAGAAAATGATATGCAATTATATCCTTGCTAATGGAGCTACCACAGCTCAAATTAAAACCCAACATTCATGAGATGTTATTCTCCAGATCAGTTCTTAGCTAAAACTGAGCTCAGTGGGATTTTTGTGAACTTGAAAATTAATAAATTGGCATATTAGTTGTGAAATACAAGAAATAATTTCATGTCTTTGCCAGATGATCCATTTGGATTAGTGCCTATAAAAGTTCAACTATAGCTTCACTGAATTTTTAAATAATGAATCCATAACCCTTCTCTCAAGGAGTTTATTAAACTCTTCTTTGATTAATGCTGTTGCCCACCCCTCCTGGGAAGTCAGATGTATAATCAATATTACAAGCACATCCCCCCATATTACAAGCACATCCCCCCATATTACTTGGAGAACTACAACTGCTGGGTCACTTAATACAAATGTATCATCTAAATTCATCAATGTAGTAATGCTGTTCAGATTTTTAATCTAACAGAAACTGAAATCTATCAATCAGCCTGTCCATTTCATATGTTAAGATTGAAAGAGTTAGCCATGCCCTGATTATGTCATCATAAGTGTGTGTGTGTGTGTGTGTGTGTGTGTGTGAGAGAGAGAGAGACAGAGAGAGATCCTTTTAAGTCTTTGAGTCTATAAGACATAACACTAGTGCAATCTCAGAAACAGATTCCTGAATTTTCATCAAATTACCTGAGTATAATAGACAGAAGTGACAGTGGCAGGAAACATCCTGTGATTTACAGATCAGGGGAGTTTTAGAGATGCCTGAATATGAGAAGATCTATGAGGAGCAGTGCAGCTGTCATCCATGAAATAGGAATAAAAGGAGTTGATAGTAACCTTGAGGTGGGTTAAATAGATGATGGCGGGGGGGTCTAGGTGGTTTCTGGAAAAACTTAGAGAGCCCAAGTGAAGATCCCAACATCAATATTCTTGAGAAAAGTCAGGAGTGGAGGAGGGGCAAGAAGAAAAGAGAACAATAGCAAAAGGAAAAGCTCCATGTGTGTATAACACAGATATGTGCACAGAAGCATAATAGCTTGGTGGTCTGGACCTGACTGCCTTGTTCAAATTCTCTCTCTACTCTCTAGCAGCAGTGTGACCATGGGCAAGTTGCTTATCCTCTCTGCCCCTCAATTTTCTCATCTAAAAATAGTGATCGTGGTAGTAGGGTGTTGGAAGATTAACTAACACATACAAGAAATTTTGAATAAGGTGTGGCACATATCAAATCCTCAAAAAATGGCAATTATTACTTTTGGTTGTTCCCTTTATCTATTTTGTTTGTCTTTTTTTGTTTTTTTCTATTTTTTAATCTTATTCCATTTATTCCTCTGTCAGATATTTGCAGGTAATTGGGCAGCAAGAAAATGAACTATATGTTCCCTGTAAAATCTCTTCTGTGCCCCAAAACTGACTCTAAGAGATAGTGAATGAGCTAGCCACTTCTTTGGTACCCATTTGAAAACAACAGACGAAAGGGCACTTGACACCTGGGTTCTTTTGGGCCTCTTTCAGAGCCAGAAGCAGAATTTGGATAAATCAACCTTTATATATGTCACATTTTTATCTGCAAAATGAGGACATGTACTTAAAACAAATGTTCATAACTCAAAAGCCTACAGAAATCAGATAAGAAATATAAATAAGTGAAGTAGTCCCAGTGTGATAAAATAGAGAATAGTAGGGGATTCTGGCAAACTGAAAAGAATATGCCCTGACTAATAAGGCCAACTACTAATTCTCAACACCCAAGAATTCAGGCGTGATATAGCCCTTTTTTCCTTAAAACAGCCAGAAAATTTTATATTTATGTATGAAACGGAATAAATTAATTTAATACATTATTTGGGCAAACAAAACATTACTGAAGACCAACTGGTCATTTATTTGTGAGCTACGATCCAAGTGACTTTGTAAAATTCTTCTAGTTGTGACCTTCCATCATTCACTTACAGTAGGATACCCAAATAGAACAGCTAGTTTTAATCCAAACCATATATTCTATGATCCAGTCATTTATTCTTGTCTATGAACTATTTTTTTCAAGTCCATTAAAAAATTTATTTTCTTTACTATTTACTTAATTAATTTATTAATTTTTAATTCTTTAATATGATCACATATTTGTCTATAAACTTTTTGATCTACACAAAAATGTTCACTCAGCTATAAATGGCACAAACTGAAATTTCTAGAAGTAAACTTAGATCTCTATTTTACAAGCTGAAATTTCCAATGTAGATATTATTTCAGTATCATTTGTACCATCTATTTCTGATATTATTTATATCCAGAAGTTAAAACAAATAAAAAATGACTCTTCAATTACTGCAACTTAATGTTTAGCCCCCAAGAATGCAACTGTGAGACATCAGCTTGGGTCGGATTCTGATTTAAAATTCTCAAAGAAATGAGGATGCTTGTTTAGGAAATAGGTGTCTCAATATTTTCCTTCCTTTTTTTACCCGTATTTTTTACTTTTTAAAACTTTTATTTCTATTCGAGTACTTAAATTTGTGTAGTGCTACAGAAAGTTGATAGAGAAATAATTTCTTTCTCTAGAGTTGGAAAGAAAGGCTGCCACCCAACCACATTTTGTGCTTCTGAAACTATTTATCCCCTGCAATCTTCTTTGGCAAAGATATAATTGCTTCAATAATATAAAAGCTGAAAGAGACATTTGGCACACAAATCTCTGCAATGTATTAATTTAAAAAATAAGAAAAACTGCTTTGAAATAGCAGATTTATCCAAAGTGTGGCTCTCTTTGAAATATGTAAATCGTATCCTGAATCCTGGAGATCAGGTTGCACACATCTTGAGAACATCAGCATTTCCTTTCCTTTACTTGCACAGTTAAAAATTTTAAATCCTTTTAAATAGCAATGAAAAAAATTTTTTGTTGCAAGCCTGCTGATTGGAATTCTAGAATAAAATAGAAAGTAGAAGCTTTTCCCAGAATTTTTTTTAATCTGGCAATTGGAAAGTAGAATGAGGGAAATCATGAGCAAAGAAAATAATGAAAGATACTCAAAAAGTGACATAATGAGAAACTACAATTTATACCATGGCAGGAATTAATGTCAGCGTCTGTGTAAAGATTAATGTGAATTTACCAAAGCACTTTGAATTAACACAATTATAGCATGTGATCTTAATGAAAGCTTTACCAAAAGAAAATCATTGCTCAGTGCAAACATGTACCTTTTAAAAGCCTTTTGCGGACTTCTTTTACAGTAACGAGGTAGATGTTTTTGATTGACATTTCTCAATTAATACTATACTAAGGCCGTTCAGATAGATATGTGACTATTTTTCATTAGAAAAGGAAAAAAAATCTCTTTCCATGCCCAGCACAGTCACAGTTTGTGATTCCAAGAAGCATCTGAAGTATATAGCAACTCTAAAGCATTGGATGCTGCATAAACTGACAAGTGTGTTTGCTCCTCATCCATCCACCTGTCCTCACAAGCTGAGAGAATGTCTCCCTCTCATCATTCTCCTAAGGAACAGACTGCAGTATGCCCTAACAGGAGATGAAGTAAAGAAGATCTGCATGCAAGATTGATGGCAAAGTCCAGACTGACGTAACCTGCCCTGCTGGTTTTATGGATGTCATCAGCATCGATAAGACCAGAGAAAATTTCCTTCAGATCTATGACACCAAAGGTTTCTTTGCTGTTCATATTACACCTGAGGAGGCCAAATATAAGTTGTGCAAAATGAGAAAGATCTTTGTGGGCAGAAAAGGAATCCTTCATCTGGTGACTCATGATGCTGGCACCATCCGCTGCCCTGATCCCCTCATCAAAGTGAATGACACCATTCAAATTGATTTAGAGACTGAAAAAATTATTGATTTCATTAAGTTTGACACTGATAACTTGTTTATGGTGACCGGAGGTGATAACTTGGGAAGAATTGGTTTGATTCCCAATAGAGAGAGACACCCTGGCTCTTTTGATCTGGTTCATGTGAAAGATGCCAGTGGCAACAACTTTGCCACTTGACTCTCCAACATTTTTGTGGTAGGCAAAGGCAACAAACCATGGATTTCTCTTCCCCATGGAAAGAGTATCCACCTCACCATTACTGAAGAGAAAGACAAGAGACTGACATCAAAATAGAGCAGCAGGTGAAATGATTGCTAGGTGACATGATTGGAAAGTCTTTTTACCTCATTAAAGATAAATATAGCATGAAGAAAAAAAGGAAAAATCTCAAAAAAATGGTTATAATTTCTTTAATATCTTTAATAATAACTTAATTTTTTTAGAATTCTATCTTTGCCATGTAGTTTCCTATATCTTAAAAAAACACATACATACAAAAAAAAAGACAAAAACAAACACCGCATTTTTAACAGATTAATCTGAGCTTGTACCAGTGATGTAGGGTTAGTATCAAAGTCTCTACAATTTTATGGGATAGGAGTTTTTCAAACCGACTTTGTACAGAACTGTTTGAACTAATGTATGGCCTTTATTCTGCCATTTCATTTAACGTGTGTTTGTGACACAGTATTTATGATTCTGCGATGTCAAAGCTGGAAATATTTTGTTCCTCACCTAGAGTGTGACCTCAAATGAAGTGCTGCTCTTGATGGATGCCAGTCAGACGTGATATATTTAAAAAAAAAAATAGTGAGAAAGGTCACCGAGCATAGCAACAGCACTGGGACCTTCAGGGACTTTTCCTTTTCCTTTTCACCTGTATTAAAAGTCAATGCATGCCTTTTAAATATCATAATTCATAACATATTTCTTATACGACCATGGAAATGTAGTTTTGTGGTTGAAACAACGAAAGAAAAAACTCATGAAATTTAGACTATTTGTGCCTGCAGAGGGTAAAGAATAAAATAATATAATAAGTGCTATTCTGTGAATGAATGTTTTAAGTATCAAGTGTTGTGCTAAATATTTTATATGTATTCCAATTAAAACTAACCTTAGAAATCTCTGAGCTATGTACTCTTATTACGCCCACATTACAGGTGAGGGAACTGGGGCTTAGGACAAAGTGAAGCAACTTGGCCAAAGGTAAATAAATATATGATTTTTTTAAGGCAAAAAATAACAGCAGCAGCAACAAACAAAAAGCCAAGCTTGACCCCTAGTTCATTCTTCTGATTATGCTAGGCTGGCAGGCAATTTAAGTCTGTCAATTTAATTTCTCCAGAAATGTTCTAGTTAATCTAAGGATAAAGATCTTGGCTTATCTTGCTAGATTTGTCATTGATAAAAGATTTTGATGAGATTTGACCCAAGTATAGAAATCCAAAAAGATCGTCTTTTTATCTTATGTTTTTTTCACAACTACCACAGCACTTCATTTCAAAAATAAGGTAGAAAGAAGTAACACCTGACAAATTCAGGTGCAATGCTTTGATAGACATAACCTGTTACCATCACAGTTTATTATTTCCATTTTCCTTCATGCAGAACCCAGTGCCGCTCCCACAGATGTCAAGGCTACAAGTGTGTCTGTGTCAGAGATTCTTGTTGCATGGAAACATATTAAAGAGAGTCTAGGAAGACCACAGGGATTTGAGGTATGAACAGAATTATTGAAAATAAGCCTTGTTATTTCTGCTGGCATTGCATTCTCCTAAAGAAATGATTTGGTGACATTTTAACAGAATTATATTCCTTTGAAATTTTGCTCTGTGGCAAAGAAAGTAAGAAATATCCTATTTTACTGACATGTATTATGTTGCTCATTAGCTGGCTTATTTTTCAGCATAGTGGTTTCCATGGCACCATTCAAAGATTTTTTTTAAAAAAAATGAGGTGAAAATAGACCTGTTTCAAGAGCTACAGGTGGCTATTTGCAGGTGTTCAATTTATTGGTTGTTAAAAATGTTTTTGTGTATTTCCCTCTCATAATTAAATGTGTAAGACAGGTTTTCTACTATACTGTCCTTGGCAGATCTTATCTGCTATACTACTCAGATTTGCTTGGACTTAATGAACTATACTTATATATTCGAATGACTTTTGTTCCTTAAGTTTTGCTGTTTTGAAACACAGTTATGCCAGCCTTATAATGGTGAACATTTTAACAATTCATTGACCAATGAAATGTTGGCCTCCGCATGGACTACAGGATTGTGAACCACCTGTGAACTTAAGTTTTCACAAAAACAAAACCCCCACTCTTCATACAGCTTTTGTTCTTGTCTTCAACAGTCATTGATGAGAATTAGGGGAGGAATTTATAAAAGACAAAATAGAATTAGCAGCCAACCCAAGATCTTAGTTTCCTTTAAACTTTTTAATTCTTACTTTTCCTCTGTTTCAACCCCCACTAAGAGAAAATCATCTTGATTTTTGAACAGTGATCAGGTATAAGACTTGTCCACCAACATAGTTTCCAGGCTAAAAACAAACTTCTTTATTCTATTTGAGTTTTCAAATAATGCCTAAGAACTATTTGATTAATATATAGCTAGCATTAGACAATGATCACTGTGATAAAGAGTTTATACAATTTTTTACAGTCAGGACCATTCATAAGAAACCATTACCTATACAAAAGCATGAATTTATTTCTACAGTGTTGCTTCAATTCATTATTTGATAATAGATAATTCAGGATATATCTTATCATGATTATAGTTTTATTTTATTAAAATCCCTTTTTCTCTCTTTCTATGCTGCTGGGACCAAGTTTGTTCACTAATGACTGGTAGCGAGGACTGGTAGTACTTGGCAGCTATAATAAATGTTTATTGAATGAATGAATATCTATGCTTTAAAAACATTCCCTTTTAGTACCAATGTAGGAGATATTGGGATGGCCTGCCCAGCTTTCTTTCACTGAGTCAGTGAACCATCCCCCAGGTGTTGTGTTGGCCGCTAATGGTTCTCAGCTTTCCCTCTGGAGAATTGCCGTCCACTGAGGGGTGTACCATCCCCCAGCTGTTGTGTTGGCTGCTAATGATTCTCAGCTTTCCCTCTGGAGAATTGCCCTCCACTGAGAATTGCCCTCCACTGAGGGGTGCTGTATTACCTGAAGAGTTACCTTCTCCACAAACAGGCAACCCACAGCCAAAGACTGACTCTGACTGACATTGTCCCTTTCCTCCAGGGAGAAACAAATTTATGATGCAGTGTATGATGCAGAGCCTTTGCATGTTCGTCGGGCCAAAGCTGGATTACCTGGCACCACACTCTTGTTCAATTTCCTCTTCTTCCATTCTGCTTTCCTCCTTTCCTTACAGATTTAATCTCAGGCACTCACAATAAATCACATGCACTCAAATTCCTGTCTCAAGCTCTGCTTCTGAGGAACCCAACCTAAAACAACTACATAGTGGAGACCCACCTAGACCTCTGGATCAGAACATCTGGTGTGCATACTTTTAGAAAGCCACAGAGTATATTCTGGTGTGCAGCAGAATGAGGATCCAGGCTCCTGTATCTCAAAGTGGTGCTCCTCTCACACAGCCAGTCACCCTTAACATTTTTTCTGCTTGCCCTAATAGCATGATGTTCATATTCCCACCATGTAATAACAGCCTTCTTTGAGGTCCTGTAAAAATCATATAAGATTTAGATTTGTGCAGAGTTCTTCTCTTTCCAGAAATATCATTCGTTTATTAATTCCACAATGCTAGGGATAAAACAATGAGCAAAATAAAGCTTATATTGTGGTAGGGAAGGCAGACAATAAAAAGCTAATAAATAAGCGTGTGACTTAATTTCAATTGACGATAAATGCTGTATAGAAAAGTAAAACTGGACAAGAAGGCAGAAAGTGAAAGTGTCTGATCTCACATATTTAAAAGCCTCTCTCGGCCCAGAAGGTAGAGAACTCTAGAAGGGACCTCAGGGAGAACAGTGGAGAAGCGGTCAGTGCAACGTGACAATGAGGTTGCTTTCAAATAAAATAGTAGCAGTGGAGTTGATGGAAAATTGACCTTTTAAGATATATTTTGAATTGCATATGTGACAGAATTTGATAATGAATTGGATGTGGATTATGAAAAAGAGAGGAGTCAAAGATCATTACAGAGCTTTTTGACCCAAGAAAGTGGATGAATAACATTTTATTTATAGAGATGAGAAACTCAGAGAAGAGTAGGTTTTAGAGGGGAAACAATCAAGGATTCTTGTTTAGATATGTTAAATTTTAGAAGCCTTTTTATTTTCAAAAACAGTTGTCAAATAGGTCTTGTGTTAAGAAAAAGGTTAGAGATAGAGCTATAACTCTGAGGAATCATCAGTATATAAATGGTTTTTATGCATGTGCTGGCTGAGATTACTGAGTATTGATTAAAAAAAAAAAAAGGTCTAAGAATTGAGCACTCTGGTGCCTCACCATTTGGAACTGAAGAAAGGAAGAGGGTCTGGGCAAAGAAACTAAGGGAGACACTAAAGAAATTCAGAAGCTGAAAGAATACTTTTAAGGTGGAGTGATCTACTGAGTCAAATGCTGCTAAGAAAATCAGAAAGATGAGATTGCCCAGTGGATATGGCAAAGCAGAGGATATGCTTATCTTTGTGAGAGGGCTTTTATAGAATGCTGGTGCTCAAGGTTCGACTAGAGAGCACAGTCAAGATCACTCAATAATGACAAGAGTGTTAGAGCACAATGTTTTGCTAAATCTGTTTTATTCAAAATGACAAATTATCACAAGCAAAATTGATTGTTTTTAAGGATAGATCATTAATAGGAATGAATCAAGTTCTGGAGCAATAATTACAATGACTTCATTTAAAAATTAAATCATAAATTCTGACAACTATTTTTACATGTTGAAACAACACAAAATCCAAGGTTACGGTGATGCTATTTTATAGTACATTATAAATTGTAGTTTTAAAAATATGGCATCTTGTTACTAAATAAAATCAGTATCTTGTTAATGGGAATGTTAATAATCAGAAAATAATTAAAACTTTATATAATTCAGTGGCCAACTATGACATATACTATAATTTTAAGTATAGTCATCAAATATGACTTTAATACTATCTCATAACTGTATAAATGCATGTAGATTTAAAAATACATGTGATATAAGTAAAACTTATCAGCATCACTCACACCCTCTCTTGTCTTCTCTCTTTACCTTTTTAAAGAGAACTCTACTTTTGCCCTTCACCTTACCCACCCTGGAACGTCCTGCTCTCATTGCCTCCTCATCTTTTTTCTTTTATCCTTTTTTTTTTTCACTTAGTGAAAGATCTCCCCAACTAAATGTTACTAAACTTTGAGCATGGTGACAATAAAACAGGTTATTTCTTGATTGCTAAAGCCAATGAGATTGGTTTTAAATTTTGTGTCCTTATCATATCAGTTCTAAAAGTCCTAATTTTTCAAGCCATTACTGCAGCTTTACCTGTATTGCCTGAATGAGCTAGTTGCTATACAGACACTATATGCAATTTTGAAAATAGTGGAGATGGTGTTTTGGGCCACTTCTCTTTTTTTCCCTGATTTGAAATGTGTGAATAGGATAGAAAAAGTTCTGGTCTTATAAATATTGCATTCTAGTGGGGGAAGACAAATTAAAAAATAAACAAGTAAGTAAAATAAACTTAGATAACAATACATATAGAAGTTCCTTTAAGGAGCAGAAGGAAGTAGATCAACTAGACTTTGAGCAGTGGTGTGAGTGGAATTAAAAGTAGTCAGAGAGTTAGGTGGGCAGAGACAAGATTATCTAGGGATATGCAGATAATGGAAGGAATTCATATTTTATTTCAAATGCAATAGAAAGCCACTGGGGCAATTGTAGGAGAAGAGTGACCGTGTCTGGTTTAAATTTTTTAAAAACATTATTCTGGCCGTACTAAGTGAAGAATGAAAGGAGGAGGGGAGGAAAAGGTCAGTAGTAGAAGTTAGTAGGTTATTGCAATAATCCAAACAGGAAATGATGGTGACTTAAACTAAGGTCTTAAGAGTGGAGTAGGAGAAAAGTGGACATATTTTAGAGGCAGATATGGCAGCAGTTGCTGACTGATCACATGTGGAAGGAAAGGAAATGATGGTTCCTACATCACTGGCTTGGTCAAATGAATGGACGGTGGTGCCATTTACCAAAACAAAAAGAAAAAGAAAAAAGAAAAAAGGAAAAGAAAACCTGGACAAAGAAGAGATTTGAAGGTGGGAAATAAAGAATTCTGTTTTGGCTAAATTAAATTTGAGATGTCTATTAGAAATTTCAAATAAGTCAGATAAGCAATAGGATATGTGAGTTTGGAGTTTAATTAAGAGATCTGGGCTAAAGACATAAAGGGAGCATTCGCAGAAGTGATATTTGAGGCCATTCTACTAAATGAAAGCATCTAAGGACAGATTTCCGGAGGAGAGAAGAGGATTGGAGAGAATAGGAAGAAGACCGGGAAAGGAGGTATACAAAGCTATGTCTTGATGCAGTCAGCATTCAGACATTTAGATGTTTAGCTAAAGAGGAAGAATCAACATGAGATTGGCAAGGAAAGGTCAGTTTGGTAGAGGGAGGTATCACCAGGTCTGAGAGGCATCAAATAAACTAAAATTGCTGATCAAAAAGAAAGAAATGGTCAACTATGTTTAAAACTGCTAAGCGATCAAGTGAGATCAAAGCAGAAAAATGCCTGTTGGGTTTATAGGCTACTGATGATCTTCAGAAAACTTCCATTATCAAATAAGTAGTAAATATCCCTTATGTTATCAATTTAGTTACTACAGGTTATAGATATCTAATATCCTAAAGAATACTACCGTTAAATAAATTGCGATTAGTGGCAACAATTTGGGAAGAGAGAACCTCAATTCAGAGGTCTCAGCCCAGCAACAGCTTTCTTTGTTGTGAAATCATCTAAGTCTCTTTTCAGGATATTAAGGTTTTGATATATGTATACGAGAATCACAACCCTTCAGTGCTGGTATCAGAGATGGTTGAGAGTCAGACTCAACATCTCAATATGTTTTTGTACCTGTCATTGATTATAAGTGAGTCTAATTGGCCACTGCAGAAAAAGAAGTTGAGATGAGACTTTTATATAAGGAACTTCCCTTGACATACTCAGAATAATAAGGGAGGTAACTGAGAAATAAATTATTTCTGAAGTCATGTACACAGATTTATTTCCTTGTAGGATATGGTTCCTGTTAAGTAAATACTTAACTGCCATTTTGATATTAATGAATTGTTTCTCTGGAATCCCTAGCATTAACTAATCAGAACACTTCAATGCATTCTCTTTAATAATAAACTTGAACCTATAGTGGTTCACCTGACTCTGAAATCGTATTTTCTGTTCTAACCATGAGAGGCTACCCTTTAGCAAGGGTCATTAAGAAAGAAGATGAACATCAAGGGCAGTAGAGTCTTTAAGGTTTTTATAGCCTTATCTGATCTCCAACACCCAAATCCCCACCATTGTGCTCTCGCCCTCCAGTTCACACTCTGACTGCCCCTCAGTTGACTTTCAGCCAAACTCAAATTTGAACCAGGATTGGCAGTCAAATTTAGATCTAATATGTCCTTCATTTAACTTTCTGTATGTTTTGTCTGAATCGTGTTTATTATTTATTCATTCACTTACTTATTCAGCTAATATTTATTGAATTTCTGCTATGTTTCGGTGCAGTGTGTGGGATTAAACCATAAGTAAAAGTCCCTGCCTTTATGAAGTTCACAGTCTAACAAGGGAAACTCTTACAATTTCTTTCTTTTCAGATTTTATTTTTTAATACTAACCTGAGGTCTTGACCTAAGTCCTGGTAGCTCCTTTTACTTGATGACTTGGTCTTGATATTGTTTTTTCCTGATGTAGCCAGCCCTATGGGGCAGCCGTAAGGATCTCAGTGTGAGGCTTCCCCTGATATCATTTGTTAATAATCTTCCTACATTTGGCATTTTTGTCTTTTATTACAAGGAATCCTCCATTACATCTTAGATGGTTTAAGAAATAATTTTGACTTAAACTATATTCATTTGCAAACTAAATACTTTTAAATACATTAATCAATAAATTCAAATTAAACTGTTTTTTGTTATTTAATTGACTAATTGCTCTATCTTATAGAATGGTCATTATAATTGAGGTGGTAGGAATAGCTATGCCTGAAGACAGAGTCAGAATGATGACAGCCCTTAGCCCACCAGAAAATGACTTTAATTAATGGTAAGGGGCTTCAGGACATTTTAATAATATCATCCCTTTTAATTTTTAAGTGGTTCCACCCATGGGCATTTCTATATGTCACAATTAGGCTAGATTAGGACTTTTGTGTGAAAAGAAAAAATGTGGTCTTTTCTTTTCAATAAGCTTTTAAGACGGCTTTCCACAAGTCTAGCACTACCTCACGAAAAATGACCATCTGAGGAAATAAGAAACAATATAAAATCACAAATGTAGACACCAATTTATCTAGTTGTATTTTACAAACATTTGAACAATTTTGTTGACATTCTCTTAGAACCACCATTTGAGAATTTTAGTTACTTACATGTAAGTAGCTAGAGATTTCATGGATGCAGAGACTAAATATAGAAAGCATTGACACTGAGATATGTGAAATTTCTAGCTTATGACAAGCAGTATGACTGAAAATTGAAAATGGGCTATATTTATTGAATGTCTGATTCATCAATAACCATGACTACCCCATCTGGATTGTCACTCATATCATTGGTCCATGCAAGTAAATTATTAGGTTCAGTTTTGAATTTATGAAGCCACTGTCATTAAGTGTCCTGTGAATGGCAGTTCTTGAATCTTAGAGCAGAGCCTCTCAATGTTTTTTGAGAATCCCAGAATTTTTATGTGCATAAAAAATCAGTGCAGATGCCAGTTTGGCAATGAAGGAGAGTAAAGAAAGATAAGGCCAAATTTCATCATCTTTTCTCTGATTTTTCACAAATCAGGAAGAATGATGAAGGTAACTGTGTGATAACGGAATGTTAGATAATTCATGTTTTCATCCTTCCACTCATCAAGCATTTATTATGTATCAGGCACTGTGCTAGGCAGAGAAAATAGAAATTTTAATAAGATCTAGTTCCTGCCTTCACTCTAATATTGAAGGATGTTTATGGAAATTTAAATAAAAGAGAGAGAGAAAGACATTGGAACAAACAATTCTTGTGTCCATAATTACTCAAGAATTCTTTAGCATCCTAATCCTACGAACAAACATCAATGAGCATAAAGCCATGCCAATGCCCTATATGTGTATAAGTTTCTGTTTACATGAGTATATGCCTCTGTCTCTAAAATGTCCTTAATTTTCCTAAATAATATAATAAATCAATAAAATAGGTAGTTATTAATAAAAAATAATTTTTCGTAGACATAATTTTTAAAAAATATTATGTTGTATATCCTGCCTATAAGACAAAATACCCCATGATTACAGAGTTTATGATGCTTGTATTTATTGTGGCCTTTTCTAAGAGTGTTATTAACACTATCTTATTAATGGCTGAAATTATTCCAACAATAAGTGACAATGTATTCTTGTAGCAGGGGAACAAGTATATAGTGTCCTAGTTTCAATTCCAAACTTTTTGTGCTTTTTATTAAGAGAATTGAAAGACAAAAAACTTGTCTCATTTTACAGTTCTCACTAAAAAGGCACCCTAGTGGCTCCTTTTCCTAGTCTGTGTTCAAGACTTGCATGTCTTTACTTTAGACCATCCTGAGGATATGCAACTCAGAAGTTCATTTTAGACATGTCACTAAAGCCATTTCCACTTATTTATTTCACTGAAAAGACACAAATTATGTTTTGCTCTATAAATAAGTTGTAGTGGGAATTTCTTAAGGGGAGAAGAGACTGTTTTTCTTTATTTTATGATTTGACAGGAGACAAAAACAAATGGACCTAACTGATGTCTGTTAATAACTCATACTAATCAGATTGCATTTAATTTGTACATCAGGGGGTAGGAGTGTGTGTGTATGTGTGTGTGTGTGAGAGAGAGAGAGAGAAGAGAGAGAGAGAGAGAGAGAGAGAACGAGAGAAATGCAAAAGAATCTAAAATGAAGCCAGCCACTAAAAGGCTAAAACAAAGACTCTTTTATTTTCCATATGGTATGTGGGTAGCAGCTGTTTTACAGATTCTCTTTGGCTTTCTATTATGATTATGTAAAAATAAGAATATAGAAAACTAAGCAGTAAGAACAAAATAAGCTGCCAATTCTACCCTTACTTTTCTGGAATTCTGTGGACTCTGATTTAAATCAAATAGCTTTCATGTCCCTATCATTAGATTTCCTTCTTGGGTTATTTTCATAGGCTGAGAGACTAACTAAAACTATGTTTTTCAAAATTCAGCAGATAAAAAGAAAATTGAAGAAGTAACATTTCCATTTTTTTAACTTGTTCCTTCACCTGTCCTATTGAAAGGCAACTCTGTAGAGTTATTTTAGATAGCAATTAATTACTCAGTGTACTGTTTCTATTTCATTTGCTTCTAGATACATTGCTTCATGGAGGAACTTCTTTAACTCAAACCACCTTTCAATTTTTTTCTATTAAATTTTTAAATAAACCATTTTATTTTCAAGAATATTAAAATGTTTGCCTGAATATATTGTTTTATCCACATAAAGAACAAAAAAGATATTGATGGTATGTTTTATACATTCAGAAATATTTCTCATTTTTTCACTCTTTGACACAAATGTGAATTTACTATATCATCTCTAAACAGTTTTCTCATTCCTAAACTTAGTCATCCTGAGCTCATTTTATGTCCATTCACAGTCTCACTCTCTATTACATACATAGAACTTCCATGAAAAAAAATGAAATCACAAATGAAGACACCAACCCATTTAATTTTACAAACACTTGGGATATTTTGTTAGCAATCTGTTAAAACAACCCATTTGAGAATTACCAAAATGAAACAAAGTAGTTTTCCTTTTGAGGGCTGGGTTTATATCTTAAGCAATGGACAATGAACTTGTGGCATAAAGATAATAACTCAGTGAGTGTTGAACAGATGCTTATAGACAAGGTCTTGCTTACTAAGAAATGGAGAAATTTTATAAAGTGCTTGAATACAAAAAGGAAAAGGAAGCTTTATGAAAGACACACTTACCATATAAAAATGTCAGTTACTAATTGACTAATTGCTAATCACTAAATGGCTGAGACTTTATTTTCAAAAGAGCTAGACTTTTTTTTAATCTACATGCATCAATGTGCACAAATCGTAAATGTACAGTTCAATGAATTACTACAAAGTAAGTATACTTGTGTAACCACAATCCAGATCATGAAACAAAACATCACTGAAAACTAGAGATGCACCTCCTATAGTCACTATCCTTATTCTTACTTCCCCAAAAAACAGTCTCCTGACTTCAGATTGGTTTTGCTAGTTTTGGGAATCATGCAAAGGTTTTTATATCTTATATTTTTTACTCAATATTATATTGGTAAAATGAATCCATATTATTAACATGCTTTCTCTTATACTGCTTTGTATGAGTATCCTACAGCTTATCATTCTACCATTGATGGACATTAGAGTTGTTTGCAGTTTGGGTCTGTTTTGAATAGACCTGACTAGATAGAGTGATTTGGGGAGATTTAACCACTTGCAATATTAAATCTCCTAATCCATGATTATTGTAAGTCTTCTTTGATCTTTGTCAATACAGGTATTGCAGATCTTTTCTTAGATTTATTCCTATTTTATTTTTTATTCTATCATAACTGTGATCTTTGTTTTTAATTTATATTTTGTTTCTTTAATTTTGTATTATGAAATACTTAAACATGAAATATACAGAAAAGGATACTAAATTTCTATGTACTCAGCACTCACCTTCAAGGATTATGAATTAACAATGTTTTATATATAACTCTACTTAATCCTCCTGTATTATTTTGAAGCAAATCTCAGCCATTATATCATTTCACCCAATGTATTTCATAATAACTCTCTAAAATATATGCTTTTAAAAATTGCCACTTTTCTCTTCCTGAGAACATGCAGGTTGAAGAATGCACTCTGTTTAAAAAACAGCAAACTCAAAAATCTCACTCAGTGCACCTTTTTTAACAATAGATTTCTCTTGGTCACTACCTGCATTTTTACTTGGACCCCAGTGTTTCTTTCTGGGTAAACATAGTTTATCATTCAGCCAAAAATTTGAACAGAGCTTATACTCAGATTTGGGGTCTTAACATTTTTGCAGTTCTCTTCTTGAATGTCCCTCTTAGGCGGTCCCTCCAAATGCTCTTTCTTGCATTAAATTCCATCCTTTGCTACTTCCTGATGGTAAGGCTGGCTGGAGTCATATTCTCAAACAAAAAAGCCACAAACTTAGCTTGTTGCAGTTTCAGCTTTTCAAAAGAAAATTTCCCTCCAGCTTCTGTCAGCTTGGATGCTTGCCAGGGTTTTTTTAAATCTCATCTAGGCCAGGATTTGCAGGACCACTTTACTCAGCCACCATTTCTATTATTGTCTTTTTAATATCTCTAAGATCTGTGGTATTACTTTCCATCAATAATTTGTGTATCTGCTCCTTCTTCTCCAGTCTCTCATTTACAATTAGTTTTTGGTCTTTCGAAGAATTAATTTTGGCTTTATTCATTTTCTTTGTTCCATTATTTTGTTTTTCTATTCATTAAGTACTGCTCCTACTTTTATAATATTCTTCTTTTTAGTTTACTTGGGTTTAAAATGTACTGATTTTTGAGTTGTCTTTTATAATATATTCACAAGAAAACTATACATCTTCAAAACTGTTTCCCTATTATCTTATATAGAGTCAACCATATAATATACTTAAATATATACTGATTTTTTAAAGATTAATATTTTGCTACCTAAGTGTTAACTTTCATATCAAAACTTTGATTCTTTCATTTAATTGGTATGTATTAAAGACTATGACATCTTGCAAAACATATTTAAGTAGATTAGTTATAATAAAATACTCCTAGAATTTTCTCTATTCAATATGCTATATTTCGATGATTTCAGTAAAGAAGGTAAAGAAGGGAAGGGAACTAACCTTTGTAAAAGACATTCACTAAACTACATTTATTAAGAACAAATTCAATTATATTTGTAGCCAGTCTTTAGTATATTTTATTTAAATAGTAGTGACAGCTTCTAGGAAAAATAAATACATATTTATTCAGTAAATTATATTCATTATTATGTTTCTGCTGCATTTTAACTTCCTAATCTCATATCTTCTAATCACGGTTGAACTGCCTCATAAATATTCAAAAGTTTAAATATTGTTTATTTATCTTATTTGATTCATTAAATTGCATCCTTTATAGTAAAATTACCTCTGGGCACAAAGCAACTAATATGCATGCAATCTAATAATACTGACTGCCAGCATATCACAGAATATTGATTGTGAATAGCCAATTTAATAACTATACCTAGTGCTAAACTCAGGAGATTAGGAAGCCAGAGATTAACTTAATTATGGCCAGCAGAGACTTTCCTGCCCAAAACAAATTCATCTTCCATGGGAAATGTGCTTGTCTACATAGGATTTTAAAACTCTCAGTAGAAGGGAATAGCTGAACTTAGATGTACATAAGAAAGGAAGAAGGTAAAAGGTAATTTAAGCATTATTAGGGAAAAGGTCACTGTGTTTCAAACTTTGAAGGTGAGAAATGACTAGAGAAAGTAGGCTAGTAGTGAAATATCTGCCTTTAAACCTTTAGTTTACATTAGTTACAACTTTTGAATTTAGGAATGGCAGTGAATTGAATGGAAGCACATAAAACCAGCTTTTCTTAACTTCTCTTAAAATAACCATGCAACCATGAGAAAAGAGAGAATCTTTACTGCAATCGTAATGAGGAATATGAAACAAAATTAATAGTAGTATTTTCTAGCTTTTCTTTCCTTTCATCTTTGTGCAATGACCCAGCCTCAAAATCCCATTTTCTAGTTTCAAGCAAACAATGAAATAGCCTCTGGCCTCCTTTTCTTTTATCTTTTTTGTCAATGAAACAAATGGCAGTCGCACATTAAGCTTTGTCTCTCAGCTCAGGCCTGGCTAAATTTTTAGCGTGGCTTGGAGAATATGAGTAGAGGCTTGTACCAACAGCTGGTAATTTGGCATCTACCTGCAAGCATAGGCCACTAATCTAGAAGATACAGTCTAGAGATGGATGTCTCCCTGTTCAAATAAACCTTCAATTCCCATTTAGAAAACTGTTAAAGATCAATTAGGTAAGATCCAAGGACAATTAAACAGAAAAAAAAAAAAAGAAAAGAAAGAAACATTTTAAAAGAGAGAAACAAATGATAAGGTTCAATATGAATTTCTTCTCTTGTAATAGATTTTCTTGCAAATCAGAAGAAAAATCTTAAACGTATGGTTCTAGATACCAATGAGAAAAAAAGAGAATATTTCTTCTATATTTAAAGAGTGATCCAGGATGTGAAGAGAATGCAATAAAATCAAAACCAAAGTAACTAAAATAAAATATTCATTAGAATCAATAAAATGCAAATTTTATATTACTAAATATTTAAACCAGTGCTTCACAGTACAAACTTGAGAAGTATTCCCAGAATGCAAAGTAGATGAATAACAAAATTTTATTTTAAGGTGTGAGAGAAGATGGCAGACATGAAGGACAAAAGAAATTTGATCCACAAACAATAGATATCTGCCAAGAAGACAAAGAAAAAATCCCAAAGTAAACACCCATCCCAAAACCAAAAGTAACAAACAAACAAAATCCCTAATTTAAAATAGAGAAATCCCACAGACCTTCAGGAAATATTAAAGTCCTGACAACTCCCTCTTTGTCATACCCTAAACTAATCTATTATCAAAGTCTGTTGGTTTTATCTTCTAAATATTTGACTCCTTACCTGTCTCCATGTCCACTACTATAACCCTAGTCCAGGTTATCCTCATTTCTTATCTAGACTCTGGCAATGCCTCCTAATTGCTGTCTGTATCTACTCTAGTCCTTTTCCAATCTGTTCTCCATATTATAGCCATTTATTCACTGAAACAAATTATAGAGTGCTTCTGGGTGCCAACATAAAGTAAACACTTAAACAGATGACTTAAGACAGTTTCATATAGTGATACATATAAGTAATAATAGCAATAAAACTCAGAATAATATAAAAGAGGGTAATGAAAGCAGAGAGAGTTTCTTTAGAGAAGTGGCCAAGTGAGACTTCTCAGTTAAACTGAAAGTTACATGAAAAGGAGATAGCCATTTGGAGAAAAAAATGCTGTGAAAAGAGCTTCCAAGATGAGAACATTAGAAACTCAAAGGCTCTGCATTTGAGATCTTGCTCCCCAGCATATGTTGTCAGTTTGGCTTAAATAAACTCATAAAAAAGATTTAAGGCTCTAAATAAGGAATGTGATGTAATGTTTCAGGCCCATTTTGCTAGAAGGTGGTGAACAAAATTAGGTGAGACATAAGGTGAAGTTGGATAAGTAGACAGACGCCATGTCAGCGAGGACCTTGCAAGCCATGGCGAAAATTTTGGAATTGATTCTAAATGCAATATGGAGGATTTTTAGCAAAGGAGTAATGTGATTTATGTACTTAAAAAAATTTTTTTTTTGACTGTTATGTGTTTCTTTTCAAAACATAAATTTGATCATGTCCCAGGTACATGCCCACCAAATGATCTGGCTCCATCTTTTGTCTCTAGCATCAGTCTGACCCACACTCACCTTCAACCTCCACATCAGCCTACCTGGAATTTTTCAGGCCTGCAGACATACCATTCTCCCCTTCAGACTGCATACATTACTCCTCTGCCTTCTCTCTCTCTTTGCCTGCTTAGCTCCTACTCTTTTGTTAAAGTTCAACTGTCTCTGTCTTAGTGAAGCCATCACTGCTCGGCCTTTCTCCAGAGAGTCCTATCCTATGTTGTAGATCTCTAGCGATAGGTAGCTTGTCAGAACGGCAATTTCACATTTGCATGGTTATTCATTCAAAGGCTATTTTGCTATTTTTTTTAAGAGCAATTATAGGAACACAGAAAAATTGAGCAGTTGAGTTCCCACATACCCCAACCCCACACAATTACCATTTCCCCCACTATCAACATAGCCCATCAGAGTGGTATATTACACTTGATAAACCTAAATTGGCACATCATTATCAAAGTCCAGAATTTAAATTAGGTTTCACTATTGGTGTTGTACATTCTGAGGGTTTTGACAAATGTATAATGAAATGTAAACACCATTGTAGTATTGTACAGAATAGTTTCACTGCCCCAAAACTGCTCTGTGTTCTGCCTATGCTATGCTATGTTCTTCTTTGACTCACTATTAATCCCCAGTTGCCTTCAGGCAAAGAGCTTGGTAAGTAATACATATTCAAATTTTGTTGAATGAATAATTTAATTAATAATTTTTAAGAACTCAAGGCCTGGTAAAATATTTACATTTTAATATGCATTTTGATTACTTAAAAATAAAACTCTAAGCTCTCTAGAAGAAAAAATTAATTACTTTCAGTAGTGTAAAAATCAGATTTCTCTTTTGCAACATAACAGCATAAAATTGATCTGTAGTTTTTAGATTTGAAGAGTACAATATTGAATGCGCAGTAAGCACTGAGTGCAATTAAAGATATAGAAATGAATACAAGAGCTAAGAGTAGTATTTTTTAAATCTAATAGGTAACAAGAGTTGGATAAAAGATGATAAAATATTAGGAAGAATCCTTCAAATGTATATATATAACTAAATGAAGACTGAGAAGTAGGAAAAAGTTTATAATTCATCCAGTAACCATTAACTGCATATGGCAGAATTCATGGGTTTTAGATCCTATAATTTCATTTAGGGAACTGGATTGTGTGCGATATGAATATCTTAGAATCATCATACCAGACAATGATATATACTATATTCACAGTTAAATTATTGTTGTCCTGGAAAATCAACTTTGGAAAAATGGCATAACTACTAAAAAGAGCCATCCTAAAGATTTAAGGTTCAAATCTACACTCGTAGAGGTATTGGCTGACTTAGAATTTATGCTTCCTGCCTGCCATTAATAAATATTACATATCATAACAATTTTAAATAAAAATAATTTTGAAAGACAAAATCAGAAATAGAAACACTGAAGGATAGCAAATATATAATGGTGAATAATATACTGAAAAATAACAAACACCAGAAATATTAAAACATCAAGAAACAGAATAGTTCAAGTAGTTGAATGATGACAGGGGAGCTGTCTAAAAATTATTCATAAAACTGAATTAGTATTTTACCTGTTTTATAAACAAGGATATAGCAGTTCAATGTTTAAATAACTTGTCCCATTATATACAGCCTACAGCTGTATATAATCCATGATCTGCCTAGAGCTTTAAGTAGTATGGTATATCTCTTACACTCATACACTTTTGTTGGAAATGAAAATTAGTACAAAGTATTTGAAAACCAGTGTGGCATTTTATATCAAAAAGCATAAAAATTTTTATAACTCTGGACCCTATAATTTTCTGTCTGAGATTCTACTCTGGGGAATTAATCCAATATGTGGAAAATGATATACATGAAGGTATTCATGCCAACATTTTAATTAAAAGAGCAAAAGTTGGAAGCTACCCAAGTGTTCCACAGTAGAACAATGGTTAAATAATATTTCGTACACAAGGCATATGATAGAATATTGCTTTAAAAATGGGAAAATATTTATATGTAACTATAATGTTAAAGAATAAAACTAGGACATAAAATTATAGGTACATAATTTTATTTATATTTTTAATAAAAATATAAGAAGGGATACACATATAAAAAACAATTGCATGAGGGTGATAAAATAGTATGATATCTGCACTTCTAATTTTAGATATTTGTATCTTTTTTAATGTTTGTAACCTCATTTCAAGTAATCTCATATAGAGTTTAAAGTTTATAGATTGATTAAATCTATCATCAGTATAGAAACTGAATCATGGGGAAAACAACTGAATGAAGAGGAATTTTCAACTTTAGATGTGTGTGACTTATCAATACATTATTACCTCAATTCCAATTTAAGAATCACAAGATCAATTGACATTAGAAACATGGCAAAGTGTGAGACATTCCCGGATCTCTCCCCTTGAAACAACAATAAGCTAAACATCTAAAACTCAACAAAAAACACCCCAACTGCACACTAGCACATCTGAGCCTGGAATCTGCGCATAAGAGCTAGCACATAACCCTGGGTCTTGGGAGATGGACTGGGAGAAAAGCCTCTCGCAGCTCCAGGAGCTCTCTATAAGAGAAGGGGGAGGGGATAAGGTACAGCAAGGTCCATGAACAGCCCTACTTGGGAGAACTGTGAGCTCCACACAGCCAGCGGCAGTGCCCAGTCATCAGGGAAGACGGAAGAGAAATGAGGACAGCAGAAAAGCGGAGACAGCAAAGAAACAACAGTTGATTTTTACCAGCCACAGGTTGTAAACCAAGTCTGAGCCACAGCCCCCATCTCCCAACCATGAGAGCCACTCCTTCCATACCCTCCAAGTTAGAACGCTGCAGAGCTCCAGGGGAATGTGAGCAAACACTACGTAAACTGTTGCTAACACTGACAGGAACTGAAAGAGTGAGAGCATGATTAAACATCTATACAGAAAAAAAGACAGTATTAAAACTTTATTTAAAGCAGAGATCTAAGAGGCTTAGACGCCACCTACTGGAAACCGAAAGAAAAACACCTTCTTTGCAGTAGGCTAGGGATCATTATGTAATAAATCTTCTTTCTGGAAAAATAATCAGAATACACTTCCATTAATGCCCAAGTGGAGAAATAGTCCATTAAACACCATGACAACCAAGGTGACAAGGCAGCTCAGAAAGGAAGAGAAAAATCTCCAGAAAATAAGCTTACAGATATTGAAATATGCAACTTAAATGACAGAGAATTCAGGATGGTACTTCTGAAAAAACTCAGTGAGATCTAAAATGAATCATATCAACAATTTCAGGAACTGAAAAAACAACTAGATGAGCAGAATGAGTTCTTTAGCAAGAAGATTGAAACCTTCAAAAAGAACCAAATAGACCTTCTGGAAATAACACACTGCAAGAGTTGAAAAATGAAACAGCAAGCTTGAGAAATAGAGTCAACCAAATGGAGGAAACGATTAGTGACATCAAAGACAGAAATCTAGAAATAAATCAGAAGGAAGAAGAGAGGAACCAAAGAATGAAAAATAATTAAAGAGAAATACAAGAACTAGCTGATACCATCAGGAGAGGAAACAAGAATAATGGGCATTCTCAAAAAGAGGAAAAAGAACAGGGATTAGAAAGCATTTTCAGAAAAACAGTCGATGAGAATTTTTCAAATCTAAGAAATGAGCTAAAGCTTGGAATCCAAGAAGTCAATAGAACACCCAATTATCTCAACCTAAAAAGGACTTCACCAAGACACATTGTATTAAAGTTATCAAAAATCAACGACAAAAACAGAATTTCCTTTATAGGATAACCTATAAAGGAAAACCCATTAGATTATCGTCAAACTTCTCAGCACAAACCTTACAAGCCAGAAAAGAGTGAAATCAAATATTCAAACTATTAAAAGAAAAGAACTACCAGACAAGGATAATGCATCCAGCTAAGCTCTCCTTTAGATATGAAGGAGAAATAAAGACCTTTCCAGACATCAAAAATTGAGGGAATTCTTCACTACAAGGCCTGCACTACAGGAAATATTGAAAGGGATCAGCTCACTAAAACAAAATGACAAAAAAAATACATAATTAAGAATAAAATGTCCATCAGGCAAATAGAAGCAGAGGAGTGCAACCCTTATTAAGAGGGCATTATAAGCTTAAATAATAAGAAAAGAATTGCTATAGCAATATAATAATGAATGTTCAGCATACGTAGGGACAAATTGAGATAACAATGACTCAAAGATCCAAATTTGCAAAGGGGAATGGAGATAAGGCACATGCAAAAGAAAATGGATGACTGTATATATATAACTATCCTTTACGTATTCATAATGGTAAAGATTCACACCAAATATTCAGAACTGAAATATATAACATAAAACATGGAGAACCAGAGGGAAAACCCACAAAAGCCAATAAAAATAAAGAAAACAGAAACACAAGGACAAGGAAGCAGTGGAAACACCGAGCTACCAGAAAGCAAAAGATAAAATGCTATAAGAAGACCTCATATTTCAATAATCACCCTAAATGTAAATGGATTGAACTCACCAAAAAAAAGACACACAGTTGCAGAATGGATCAAAAACAAAACCCAACCATATGCTGTCTCCAGGAGACACATCTCAGTTCCAAAGACAAATATAGACTCCAATTGAAAGGGTGGAAATTGATATTTCAAGCAAATGGCATTCAGAGAAAAGCGAGAGTAGCGGTACTAATAACAGACGATATAGACTGCAAAATAAAAAAGGTAAAGAAAGATACTGAGGGACACTTCATAATGATAAAGGGAATCATGCACCAAGAAAACATAACACTTATTAATATCTATGCTCCCAATCAGGGAGCCCTGAAATATATAAAGCAATTACTAACAGAACGAAAGAGAGAAACAGACCAAAACACTATCATAGTAGGGGACCTAAATACCCCATTTTCAGATATGGACAGATTGCACAGAAAATCAGTAAAGAAATAACATCCTTAAATGACACATTAGACCAACTGGACATAATTGACACTTACAGGGCCTTTCATCCCAAAGTAGCTGCTTACACATTCTTCTCTAGTGCACATGGAACATTTTGAAGGATTGACCACATACTGGGACACAGAAATAGCCTCAACAAAAGTAAGAGGGTTGAAATCATACCAACCATATTCTCTGATCATAATGCTTTGAAACTAGAGATCAACTGCAAAAAGAAATCAGGAAGAACCACAAATAAATGGAGATTAAACAACATGCTACTGAAGAATAACTGGGTCAGGGAAGAAATAAAGAGAAATCAAGAAACACGTAGAAACGAATGACAGTGATAGTACAAAATATCAAAACTTTTGGTATATGACAAAAGCAGTCATAAGTTCATATCATTACAAGCCTACCTCCAAAAACAAGAACGAGTCTAAATAAACAACCAAACACTTCATGTTAAAAAACTAGAAAAGGAAGAACAAATGAGGCTTAAAGTCAGCAGAAGGAAAGAAATCATCAAAATTAGAGCATAAACAAATAAAATTGAAAACAAAAAAAAAAAATAGAAAAAACAAGTGCAACAAAGAGCTGTTTCTTTGAGAAGGTTAATAAAATGGACAAATCCCTGGCTAGACTCACTAAAGGAAAAAGAGAAAGGACACAAATAAACAAAATCAGGGATGAAAGAGGGGAAATTACAACAGACATCGCAGAAATATAAAGGATCATACAAGAATATTATGAAAAAGCATATAACACCAGATTTAATAACCTAGAAGAAATGGACCAGTACTTAGAAAAATACAACCTTCCTAGACTGAATCGAGAACTGGAAAATCGAAATAGACCAATCAGCAGTATGGAAATTGAAACAATCATCAAAAACCTACCAAAAGATAAAAGTTCAGGACCAGATGGCTTCACCAGTGAATTCTACCAAACATTCAAAGAAGATTTAATACCTGTTCTCCTCAAACTCTTCAAAAAAATCAAAGAGGAAACAATACTTCCCAACTCATTTTATGAGGCCAGTATCACCCTGATACCAAAACCTGGTACAGATAACAAAAAAAGAAAACTACAGATCAATATCTCTCATGAATATAGATGCAAAAATCCTAAATAAGATACTAGCGAACTGAATACAGCAACATATTAAAAAGATTATACACCACGATCAAGTGGACTTCATCCCAGAGGCACAGGGATGGTTCAACATTCACAAATTGATTAATGTGATACACCACATAAAAAAATTAAAAAATAAGAATCATATGATCATATCACTAGATTCAGAAAAAGCCTTCGACAAGATAAGCACCCATTTATGATCAAGACACTGAACAAAATCGGTATAGAAGGAAAGTACCTTAACATAATAAAGACCATCTCTGACAAACTCTCAGCCAACATTATACTTAATGGTGAAAAAATAAAAACCTTTCCTCTAAGATCAGGAACAAGGCAAGGCTGTCCACTATCACCACTGTTATTCAATATAACACTGGAGGTCCTAGCGAGTGCAGTTAGACAAGAGAAAGATATAAAAGCATCCAAATAGGAAACGAAGAAGTCAAACTGTCACTATTTGCAGATGACCTGATTCTCTATATAGAAAACCCTAAAGACTCCACAAAAACACTATTAGAAATAATAAGCAAATACAGTAACGTTTCTGGACACAAAATCAATGTTCAAAAATCCATAGCGTTCCTATACTCTAATAATGAAGTGTCAGAAAAAGAAGGGAAAAAAATAATTCCATTTGCAATTGCAACAAAAAAAAATAATAAAATACCTAGGAATAAATCTAATGAAACATGTGAAAGACCTACATAATGAAAACTGCAAGACTCTATTAAAAGAAATCGAAGAAGATACAAAGAAATGGAAAGATATTCCTTGTTCTTGGATTGGAAGAATCAACATAGTTAAAATGAGCTTACTACCTAAAGCATTATATATATTTAATGCAATCACCATCAAAATTCCATCGGCATTTTTTAAAATAGAACAAAAAAATCATTAGATTTGTATGAAAGCACAAAAGACCGTGAATTGCCAAAACCATCCTGAGAAAAAAATATGAGGCTGGAGGCATCACTCTGCCCGAAATCAAATTATACTACAAAGCGACAGTAATCAAAACGGCATGGTATTGGCAGCAAAACACACACACAGACCAGTGGAACAGAATCATGAGTCCCATATTTATATGGGCAAATAATTTTCGAGAAAGAAGCCAAAAACATACAGTGGAGAAAGGAAAGTGTCTTCAATAAATGGTGCTGAGAAAACTGGAAAGCCACCTGCAAAAGAATGAAACTACACTGTTGTCTATCACGACACACCAAAAATAACTCAAAATGGATTAAGGACCTGAATATAAGACCTGAAGCAATTAAGTGCATACAAGAAAACATAGGAATTAAACTCAAGGAACTTGTACTTAAAGAGGATTTTATGAATTTGACCTCAAAGGCAAGGCAAGTAAAAGCAAAAATAAATGAATGGGACTACATCAAACTAAAAAGCTTCTGCTCAGAAAAAGAAACCATCAACAAGATAAAGAGACAAACATCCGAATGGGAAAATATATTTGCAAGCAACACTTCCGATAAGAGCCTAATATCCAAAATATGCAAAGAACTCATATGACTCAATAACAATAAAAAACAAACGATCCAATAAAAAAATGGACAGAGAACCTGAACAGACACTTCTCCCTAGAGAACATATAAACGGCCAGCAAATATATGAAAAGATGCTCAACAGTGCTAGCTATTAGGGAAATGCAAGTCAAAACCACAATGAGATACCATCTCACACCTGTTAGAATGGCTATAATCAACAGGATAAGTAATAACAAATGTTGGAGAGGATGTAGAGAAATAGGAACCCTCATACACTGCTGGTGGGACTGCAAATTGGTACAGCCACTATGGAAAACAGTATAGAGGTTCCTCAAAAAACTAAGAATTGATCTACCTTATGATCCAGCAATCCCTCTACTGGGTATTTACCCCAAAGACTTGAAAACCCATATCCGAAAAGATATTTGCACACCAATGTTCATAGCAGCATTATTCACAGTGGCCAAGACATGGAATCAACCGAAGTGTCCTATGATATATGATTGGCTAAAGAAGTTTTGGTACATATATCCAATGGAATATTACTCAGCCATAAGAACAGATGAAATACTGTTATTTGTGACAACATGAATGGACCTTGAAATAATCATGCTAAGCGAAATAAACCAGATAGAAAAAGTTGAAAATCACATGATATCACTTATATGTGGGATATAAACCTAAAAGCAACAAATCAACAGGACAAACAGACAGAGACTTGTGGACATGGACAATAGACTAGTGGTTACCAGAGGGGAGGGGGGAGGGGAGAGGTAGATGGGGGAAAAAAAATTTTAATCATTTCTTCAATTGAAAAAAGAAAAAGAAAAGAATCACTAAAAAAGCACTATGTTAAACTACAAATTTTTTTCTGTTTTACCCTCTCTTCCATCAAAAAGTAAAATTAAAATAGTAAATAATTATTTTATTTTGAAAATAACTCCTTCCATTCTTCTTTTTCTCTTCCCCATCTCTCTCCTCCCTCTCCCCTCCCCCTCTTCCCCTTTCTTCTCTGCCTCCATCTCCTCCTCTTTTTTTTTAACATGCTAGAAAGAAATAATGTGTGGATTTTTTATTTTCCTATATAAGTTTTAGCTGGCGCTGCTAGAATTTGTTTTTTTCTCACAATCAGATACTTAGGAAACATTTTATCTTTTACTTAGGATGTTTAATTTTGTGGTGATTAATCAGAATACTAAATATTCACTAGAAGTCCAGAATTTATATTAAAATCTGTATTTGTATCAAAATCTGTAATTTGTTGAATTTAATCAAACTCAACTCCCTCAAATATATATATTTTGTTGAATTTAATCAAACTCAACTCCCTCAAATATATATATATATATATATATATATTTATATATATAAATATATATATTTATATATATAAATATATATATATTTTTGTTGAATTTAATCAAACTCAACTCCCTCAAATATATATATAAATATATATATATTTATATATATAAATATATATATATTTATATATATAAATATATATATAAATATATATATTTGGTTAATTTTAAACTCTCTCTCTCTATATATATATATATATAGTTTAAAATTAACCAAAGAAAATTGAAACAGAGAACTAGAAATGATATATATCATTGGAAAGGAAAGATATATTTGTTCATACAACATTTCAGCTCATTTTGTAGTTTGAAAATAACATATTTTTTCAGTTGAAAATATGCTCAGAGAACAAACAAGATAAGCTAGTTCTAAGAATTGGGACTAATGGGGCCAACATTAGAGGATTGCAGCTTAATCAAACAAATTTCTGAAGTTCAGTTAATCAACTATATATACCAGTTTAACTCTGTGAAGAGACAGGGATGTGAAATAGGAATTTGATGATCATATCAGTTTTTAATGGATAAAGTTAGAGAGCTGTATAAATGTATCAGGTAGGGTTCAGTTGCGAAGAACTGAATTGTTGTAACTAGTTTAAGTAAGAAGTGTTTTACTATAAGTATTAAATGGTATACAAAATATTGAGTTAAATTAACAGACTCCAGGGCGATCTTTCAAGGATTACTATTAAAGCCAAACTACAGGATTGAGCCACTGTTGTCTTCTAAAAGCAGGAAGCCACCAGCCCCAGAAGCATACTCTACTGCCATGGTTCAGAAGCCACCATGACCAGGATGGTACCACATTCAGGAATCTGCTGTTATCTGGAGACCGCTACTGTTGTCAGTTTCAGAATCTCACCATGCTTGCTGTGATTTGTACCAATGAAATGGATGTCCTGTCCCCTGCTTCTTGACTCCCATAAAGCTAATGGCCATATAGTGAGTCATTCATTAATGCTGCCACAGTAGGAAAAAGGAAAAATAATGACTCCATTACTCTAACTGCCAATGGAAAAGCAGAATTTGTGGAAGTTCAACCTCCATCTCACTTCTATATTCAAATATCAGGCATATGTATCTGACTGGCTGAGCCTAAAACATATTTGAAGCCCTAACTGCAAGGGAGTCTTGGAAATATGTTTTTTGTCTCTCCATCTTCTTTAGTACAGGAAGACACACTAGAATAAAGGTAAAATAGATGTTGAACACTAATGTACTATATCTCTTTGGTTATTCACCATCTATACACACGCTATTCCACAACTCCCAAAAGCAATAATTAGCAATAATGATGTTCCATACTGGCATAATGCAGATGTCTCCTATACAAATAAAAATGTACTTTCCATCTCCTAAAAGATAGAGCCAAAGAAAATCCCACCAGTCAATCTGTCCATCTCAGGGGTGAAGGTTTATTCCTACTCTAATGAACTACATTAGAAAGTTACCTACCCACAACACACTCTGTATAAAATATCAGAAGAAAGGAAGGGGCCCAAGTTATTCAATAGTTACATAAAAAACAGTACAAAGAAGAAAATTACAGTCTTCATTTCATAAAACTGTACTTACAATTTATAATTTCTTTCCTTCTCATTTCTTACTCCCTTTGCCTTTGGCCAGCATCTAAGCTGGTAAAGGCCTGTAATATAGTGTGATGATTCAAATGGGAATTTTGGGGTTTGTTTTATTGTTTTTTCTTGAAAGATGAGAGCTTATAATTATTTCCTATGGCCACAACAGGAAATGGCAGTCCTAGGCACTTTTCAGAATATCTCAAGTTTCAAACAAACTCTTCACTGCCCACATTGTGTAGCAGCAACCTGGAAAATGTGGTGTTTGGCTTTCTAGCCTGTACAGTAGATAAAGCACTTGAAGGGGGATGAAATGGGTACAGCGAGCCACTTCTTTCACAACAGTAATTAATTAGGAGGAAAGGAACTATTCTTCCATTTCCTTCGCAACAGTAAATAGGTAAGGGCGAAAAAACTGTTCTTCTATGCACTTATGCATGGTTAAAGTTTAATGTCTGAGAAAGTTAAGTTTTAAGTAAGCAGAGACAATCACTAAAGCTCACAAAGGGATCAAGTTTGGTATGAGACCAGCTTCATGAGCTCATAAGCAGGAAAGATCATCTCAATGTACCAACTGTGCTTTGACAAATAGCTCTTCCTTTCTGCCTCCCTCTCATAATCTAGCTACATGATTTCTCAACATTTAGACCCCTCCAAGTGATCATGAGCGTTCTGTTACCTCTTTTCTATTAAACCCATACAGCTTGTGTGACTCACTTTTATGTGGGGCCCTGGAGGAAATATTTGTCATGCATCTTTCTCAAATAATTCAAAGCTCCATGGCTTTGAATGGTAAATGGTTCTGATTACCTATGAGAGAAAAGCACTTCTTCAATTTCTTTGAATTATCCTTCCTTAATGTTCTTCATGCTACCAGGCTACACAAAGGGAGCACCTTTTGTTGCTTTGCTGGCCACTGCTCAGCATGTATGCAAAGTGGGCAATTCACACAGATGCAAATCAGGCAGTGGCTTAAACGGTTTTTGACCTTATTAGTAGGACCTGTTAATTTGGTTAATACAGGAGTAATTTCCTACAAATTGGTGTGAGAATCAAACCAAAAAAAAAAAAAAAGTTCAAATAATCACAAGCACAGGGGAAACTTTAAAATTAATCTGTCATGTGGTACTTTGTTGACAGGTTGGTTATCGGAAAGACATGGAACAAGAAGATGCAGCAGAAACAGTCAAAACTAGAGGGAATGAGTCATCTGTCATCCTGACAGGATTAGAAGGAAATACATTATATCATTTCACAGTGAGGGCTTATAATGGAGCTGGATATGGGCCACCTAGCAGTGAAGTGAGCGCAACCACCAAAAAATCCCGTAAGTGACCTGGGCTCTTTGTTTCAGACTAAAAGGAAACATCTTTAAACATTTCTGAAAGCCATGTGAGGTATATAATAAGAGTTGAAGGAGAGTTTTGATTCATAGTCTTGCTTCATTGCTTAGATCCAAATTCCAAAACTAGCTTGGAAAATTCTGCATTCACAGTAGATAAAGGCTATCTTCCTGTGATACAAGGCTAAGCAATTTTTACACAAAAGGGAGATAAAAGGATTCAGGTTCAAAAGCTCAACAGAGTAGCTATTAAAATGACACTCCTGAAGTAAAACCCTCCTTATCTGACTCTAGCTGGAAGGAAGCCTGTGACGCCAGCCAACTATTAAACACATGAAAAGACTGAAATACAAGGACTTAAGTGAGAAAATGTATTTAAGACTCCTTGTCAGTTCTTTCACTTTTTATTTTGCAGCCCCAAGTCAAGCACCTAGCAACCTCAGGTGGGAGCAGCAAGGCTCTCAGCTTTCTCTGGGCTGGGAACCTGTCAAACCATTAGCCAACGAATCTGAAGTCATGGGCTACAAGGTCAGTGTTTCTTCACTCTCTTGGATAGACACTCATCTCAAAAGTTGATGTTGTGAGGATGTACAATTACTAAGTCATAAAAAGACCCATTGACATACCAATTTTTTTTTTTTCTGTATCTTAGAAAGAGCCTTCCTGCAGTAGGGAAGCCAATGCAAAATCAGTTTCAATTGCACAAGATATAAGAAGGGAATAGGTAGGAAAAGCAACAACAATTTGAGTAGAGGGCCCCATGAAGCACAGTGTCAGAACCAGCAGAATGTAGGCAGTTTCCTGGCATTTTCTCTCCACAGAATCTGCTGGCAGACGGCAAAGACTGGATGAGTTAGTCGGAGTAGAAGGACTTTCTATTAGCAAAGACACAAGAAGAAATAAAAATGCTAGGGCTAGCACATTGGAATGGAAGGAGATCATGGAGAGAGACAGAAAGCTCCAAAATAGATACAACAGTTCACAAATGGTCATCCTGCTATGCGTCAGCAGGAAATCTGGAAATATGAAAACTTTTAGCCAGTTCTTGAAAAACAGCTTTATCTCTGATTTTAAAATATATGTGGCCTACGTATTGAATTGGCTGAATTTCAAATTCTTGTTCCATAACATCAGATTCTATTTATTGTCTTAAATTTTATACAAAATCATTAGTTGAGTATTATTTATAGCAGAATTTTAAAATATTTCAACGATAATGTTTAGACTGAAAAGCATCATTTAGGTGGCTTTTCAACTACCAGAGATGGTAACACACACTTTGGATATAAAATGTTAAAACTTTGGAAGCTAAAAACTGAAGAAGTTAGAAATGGAATATATTTTTTAAGGTAAGTAATTTCCATTAAGAATATTTTAAGACAAGAAATGTAGCATTTCTTACAGACTATAATTGGTATGGAGCACAGACACTCTTGCATTCAAATACGCACTCAAATCTGTTATAATCCTCAGGGGTATTGAATTTGATCTTTTGAGGGAGGGCAGGTGGGCCATTTTCTGAACCCTTTTCTTCATCCTCTTCTTTCCATACCCTTCCCCTTGTCCTCACAACTTGTCCTCTAAGGCAAATATACCCTTCAATGATTAGGGGCAGCAGTGTGACCAGTACAAGTGGTAGGTCATCCAAGAACCAATCTAATATCATTAGAACTTTGGCAAGTGATCTCCCAAACTGGAGTGGCAAATAGAATACAAGGAAGAGCTAGATGAAAGCATATGGCTACCTGGAAAACCATTTGTCTTTAAGCACCTCTCAGGTGAGAAGAGAAATACCATATGACCTGGAGACTACATGAGGTTGAACATAGGTGTCACAGGTGAAGTGACCCTACTCTTTGTTCATAATTGCCTCTTTTGTCTCTATAATTGCTCTTCCTCTTTATATATGTGACTGTCTCCCCACTTAGGTGATATGTGACTGAAAGCAAGGACTCTTTTGCACTCATCTTTTTACCTTCAATACTTCTAGAAAGGATGAAAAAATTAATTCATTTTGACCCAGCTAGAGGTATCTATCAATATAGACAGATATTTTTGTTTGTTTATTCAACTTAGCTATAAGTTAGGGCCTTTCAGACTACTGAGATACATGTACACTTGGATTGATATTGTATTCTATACCTTGTGGAATTTTGAAGCCCACCCCTATATTTCTCTAGTTTCTCAGGGAGTTTAAAGTCTATGGTCATTCTAGTCTCATTGATCCTTGTAAATTGAAAAATTAAAAACACTCACATATAATGGCTTATACTAACCTCTCTATGTTTGATCATGCTTGAAATTTTTTATAATAAAATAATTTTTAAAAATTAAGAGAAGTAGCTTACATAATATCAAATATATGTCAGACTGTATAAAAATTTTAGTGGGGGTGGTAGAGTGAAAGTCACACGATATAGGTAAACATCTGAAAATTACCCAGAAGGAAGTCCTGTTCTTTTTTTTAATTTTTATTAACTGTTATCACCATGCTGCACATTATTTCCCCAGGACTTATTCAAGATTCTGTTCTTTTTTTTTAAGTATAGTTGCTATATAATATTATGTTAGTTTGAAGTATACAATATGATTCAACATTTATATACCTTGCAATATGATCACCACAATAAGTCTAGTAATCACCTGTCACCACGCAAACTTATTACAATATTATTGACTATATGCACTCTCACATTTTCCACCCACCCCCTCAACCACCTTCCCCTCTGACAACTTGTTTTATTATTGATGGTTTTCTTTTTTTAGATTCCACATATAAGTGAAACCATACAGTATTGGTCTTTCTCCATCTGACTTATTTCACCTAGCGTAATTAGATACAGCCATTATGGAAAATAGGGGCAGCAGTGTGACCAGTACAAGTAATAATTTGGTACAGCCATTATGGAAAATAGTATGGAGAGTCCTCAAAAAACTAAAAATAGATATATCATATGTCCTAGCAATTCCACCTTGGGGTATTTATTCGAAGAAAATGAAACACTTTAATTTGAAAAGATATGTTATCCCTACGTTCATTGAAGGAAAGTTTACAATAGCCAAGATGTGGGTGCAACCTAAGTATTCATTGGTAGATGAATGGATAAACAAGATCCTATTCTTAAAAGTAGTTTTAGCCACCCTACAGCCAGTGGCTTCTCACTGGTACCTGTGCCTTTCAGCTTCTTTTTATCTAGATTTTATTCATCTTGTTGACTCTTCCTCACCCACCCATTGCCACTGGGGATTCAGGTTATTCACCCTCCATTATGAAGAGCAATTGTCCTCATTGACTATTCGCAAAATGCTCAGCTGGTGAATAGGCCTTCCCTTTAATAGGATCCATTCTTTTCAGGGGCACTTGTAAGTAGAACCAGCAAAAATGTATTCTGTTATATTTTTAAGTACACTCACCCCATTATTTTGTTACCATCAGACATACAGACTAGCCATTTCCAAATCATTCCTTTGAGAATAGCAGTTCTGCATTATTTTTTTGTTTAGGAAAATCTCTTTGGATAATCCACTACTCTCAGTTTTTCAAATAAATTTGAGAATGGTCTTGACAATACATAGACTATTCTCTTTATGCCTAAAGATAGCTGTCATCGTACCTGCCAGTCTATAAATGTTCCAATTCTCAAAGTACTCCCCGACCTCCTTACTGTCAATTACTATTTTTGACATGTCTTGATAACTCCTTAAACTTCTCATATTTCTCATTCTCATTCATCTTTTCTAAATCAGGATTTTAAAATGAGCCACGATTCTCTAAAGCACCTAAGACTAACCGTGAATTTAATGTATCTTTTCACTTAATATATCTACCTACCAACTCAGCACTGCATCTCCCTGGGTATTGATAAAAGCCACATTTAATCTCAAACTCCTTTTACTACCATTAACAGATATTTTTCCTGCCTTCGCTTTTTGTTCCTAAATCTCAACTGATCCACAAATTTTTAACTCTGGATTTTATAGCAAAATTAGATATGCATTACTGGCTGCATTTTTCTTTGTTATAAGAATTGCGATTTATTGAACCGTAATAACAATGTCCTCTAAAATAGTCACTCCCCTGCCAGTCCTCACCAATTTACATACTTTCCCATTGCCATAAATTTGCTTTCTAATTACCTCATGTGGATGATCAGAATTCTAATTCATTACACTGCTACAGTCAAAATGAGAAGCATGAATTCTGACACAGTTGTCATTTTTTTAAGCCAAAACAACCTGCTGTGAGCATCCTCTGAGTGTTCCTGATTCCCCAAAACTTGACTAAGTACCCACTCTTTTCTTTGCTTTACCATCAAATATGTTTTCTATTGCAGTACATATTACGCTTCATTGCATTGTTACCTGTCTCCACTATGTGCCACCAGGGCAAAAATGATGTGGTCTTGTTCTCTGATGAATCTCCAGTATATAGCACTATGCCTGGCCCACGTAATATGACCAATCAATATTCAAAGATGCTTTTATTACTTTGCAACTACATTAAGGCTATGATTTCCTTTCCTATAAGGATTTTAGTAAATACAATTACTGCACATATTGTATATTTTCATAGAGAAGTTACTTCTCTCCCAAGACCCTGAAGTAAATTTAAATCCATGAAAGATAAAGGAAGTAAAATGGAGAGAGCACACGTTACTAGAATGTAGGAGGGAGGACCAAGTACAGGCAGGCTTCAATGTATAAAAATAATGCTTTGCTAAAGGGTTTTTTTTTTTTTTTTGTATGTAGGGCAACTCAAGCTCAAAACACATTTTTATAAGAAAAAAATATTATAAAACTTTGTCTAGCTTCCCAAGCCAGTCCATCTTGTATTTTGCAAATGAAATATTAACCACTGACAACAATAATGAAGCAGAAGTAACTTTCTCTTACTAGGTCCTATACTAGGCATTCTACATGCATCCTCTCATTTCATTCTCCTAACAAAACCATGAAATAGTGTTATTATCTCTACTCTACAGTAAAGGCACTTGAGGTTTAAAAAAGTTAGTAACTTGCCCAAATTTGCCCAAACAAGGATGTGTAGGAGATTGTTTTTATTTTGCAGGAGATTGTTTTGAAGCCAGATCTGTATAATTGCAAAGCCATTGCTCTTTCTATTATGCAAAATAATCATATAATACCAACAATTATGAAAAAGCACAAAAACAATGAAACTGAACAAAAATGCATTTAAATGTAACTTAACTGCTACCACTTGACCGGTAGACCGAAATTTTTTTTAAAAAAACAATTTATTGGAGGTAAATGATTAGGAACAATACAATATAATGAAACAGCTCTGAGCTGATCATCAAAATATTAACCTTCTAATGTAATTTCTACCCTAACTAGCCACATGATCTGGTATAAATCACATAACCTTTATGACCTTAATTGTTGATATGTAAATACAGGATAATTAGGATAATTCTGTGTCCTAATTGTTGTTCTGAAACTCTGCCTGAATACATGTTCAATTTCAGTACAATAGACAGATATCCATAAAGGCTTAACTTTGCTACCCAATGTATCCAAATGCCAGTTCACCAAAAGCAAGCAACCACGAAAGTAAAAATAATAAAATTTTAACACCTCAGCCATTTCCTACATTTTTAAGAATTTATTATTGATATATTTATTAAATTTTCTTTTCTACTTCTTTCAAATGATTTAAATATGACAGCTCAACTATTCCTTCAGGATACTATTCATTTCAATAACCAGGAATAAAAGACTCGGTGATCTGCCCCCTCACTACATACTTCTCTAGCTTCATTTCTCAAGTGTCTTCCCATACATCTTCTTTCCATTCCATACCCTAATGCTATGGTTTCTTATTAAAACATACATAAAAAATGTATGTTTTAGTCTTCTTATCTTTAATCTCTTGTTTCTTCCTAGAATTCTTCTCCCCTTCTCCAATGGTGAACTCTACTCACCTTTAAATATTTAGCTCAGCATCACCTCCTCTGAAAAGCCTATCCCTCTCAGACAATTAAACTCTCTACTGTACTTCCATAGCACCTTGAATATACTTCCATTAAGGAATATAACGTGTACATTACATTTGCTTATATATCTGTCTAAGTTATAAGCTCCTTGAACTTAACTCAGAGTGTGACATAAAGTAAATCGTTAATAAATATTTGGAATCCTTAATTAAATGTCAAATGTTTAAATGCCTGTTATTATTCCTAGGTTTTTTATAGGCAAGAGGGCCACAGCAACAATCAAGTTATTGAAACACAGAAACCTCAAGCAGTAGTACCACTCCCTGATGCTGGTGTCTATATTATTGAAGTTCGAGCATATAGTGAAGGAGGGGATGGAATGGCTAGTTCCCAAATCAGGGTACCATCATATTCAGGTGAGTTTTGAGATAATAGGCTTAATTTCATGACCACCAAAACTTTCAAGATGGTTAAAATCTCATCAAAATTAATATGATAGATTGCATGGTTCAGAGATTTTGAAGGGTCTCCTTTTTCACTCTGATTACCATATCATCCTCTGATTAATAAGAACCATGGTAGTCTGCCCACAACTGCAGAATTTCCACAAATCCAGAAAAGAGTCGACAGATTTATTTAAATATTCTTTGTTTTGAAATTCTCTTGCCTATCCTGGTCTCAAGCAGTCCCTTGCAAGCTGTTGGGTTTTGAAATATTGTTTTTAAACTGATATTGCTCTAGTTTGACATATCTCTCTTTTGTCTTAGTTGACTTTGTTGTTAGAAAATGAAGAATGAAAGACAGGACAGTTTAAAAGAATTGCTTTTTAAAATTAAAATTTGATAATTTTTATTGATTTCAAAATAAATTATAAATTTTATTGAGCATATTATTTTGTTTTTTTCTAGCTTTATTGAGATATAATTGACATATAACATTGTGCAAGTTTGAGATGTATAATGTGTTGATTTGATACACTTATATATTGCAAAATGATTACCACTGCAAAGTTAGTTAACACCTCTGTCACATCACATAACTGCCACTTTTGTGTGTGTGTATGTGTGGTAAGAACATTTAAAATCTATTTTCTTAGAAACTTTAAGTATATACTAAAGTATTATTAACTAAAATCACATGCTATATGTTAGATCCCCAGACATTGTTCAAGCATCTTTGTAATTGTTAGCAATATTTATATTAATAATGTCTAGCTTTTACTGAGCCCTTACTATAGGTCAGGCATGGTGATAAATGCCTTACATATATCATTTAATCTTAGTAACAGTATATGAGGTAGGTGGCATTACATATTCACATTTTAAAAATAAAGTTTAAGTAACTTGCCTAAGATCACACTGTTACTAAATAAAATAACCAGGATTCAAACCCAGGGGTGCTTGTTTCCAAAGCCAAAAATCTTCCCCCACTACACCAGCAAGGGAAGAGTTCACAAATTTGGAAGAAAATAATCATTTCATTGAGGTAGTCAAAACAGGAAGCAAAAGATTTAATTAAATATGCAAATGTCTAAATAAGAAAGTATTAGGCAATTTTTATTAAAGCCATGTATAAAATATTTTTAATGAGCATTTACTTAATGGGTAATTATAACTATTATTTATTGAGCAATCATTCCCAAGCAAAATTGCCAACCTCTAAAGAGAAATATCCAATGATATCCTGTAGGATTCTGCAAGTGGCTCTATTATAGTCAACATATTTATCTATTTAAATTTAAGATTAGAAGCATTGCATATTAATTTACTTGATGCCACAAAGTGAACTGGAAGGCAAATACAGAAAATAATAAGATAGGCTGAAACGTTGAGGAAAAGCTATTGCCATGATACTTAATAAGTAAATTCTTGCATAAAAATACAAGATGAGATAAGGATATTTTGACAATTGACAAAATTTGAATAACATCTGTAGATTAGATAATATAGCAACATTAATTTACTATTTTTTAATATTGTACTGTGTTATATAAGAATATGTCTTATTTTTGGAAACGATGCACTAAAGTATTTACGAGTAAAGGTACATGATGTCTGCAATTTATTTTCAAATGGCTCAGGAAAAATGTATATATTTACAGAGAGTAATAAAGCAAGAATGATAAAACATAAACATTCAAGGAATCAAGATGAACTTTGTTCTATTCTTACAACTTTTTGGTACATCTAAAACTATTTCAAAATGAAAAATTAAAGGTGAAAAACAAGATGCAGTAAATCTGACTTTTTCAGAAATTCAAGTGAAAAGACTTAAGAATTTAAATACATTGTGTCCACACAAAAACTTAATACACCTTATGATTCACTTATAAAAGTATAGTTTCAAGAGTAAGAAAGGTAATAATGTCTCTACATTGATTAGTTCACAATTGAACTGTTGGGATGTGAGTGTTAAATCTTCAAGGAACCTTGAAAGACTCAAGATTATTTTGAAAAGTGAAAAAAGATGACAACTCTCCTCTTTGCTTCATAATCTCAAATTTCTAATAACAACAATACAAAGAGCCTTTACTGAGCCCTACTTATGTTCTTAGCATTACTCTAGGTGTTTTTCATATATTGTCTTATTTTATCTTTATATCAACCTCATGAGTTAGGTATTTTATTATTCTCTGGTTCTGCAAGGTTCTTTTCAAACTCCAGCACAATCAGATTCTAAAGTATCACCTAATAAGATCAGCCACAAGTTTAGAAGTATATATAAAGACCTCGATTCTTTCATTTCTATTTTAATTAACTCAAAACTTCCATTCCATGTAAAAAAAAAGAAAAGTCAACTTTCATGTTTTATTTATAACACAGTGCAACTCTTTCCTGAGTTTCAATAAAGTGAAATCTCATAGACAATAATTTGTCTATCTTAGACCATAAAATATGAACAATGATTGATTTCATTCTTTTTTTCCAAAAACTATAAGCCTAAGGAGTTGAATGACTTGTTAAAGTAAAATAGCTAGTTAGTTTTACAGCTGGGACTAAAATTGAGTCCAATGTTGTTATTTCATGTTTCATTTTGTTTTGCTATACCAAAATAATGTGTTTTTGCTTCTTGGATCCTATGTGGAATTTGAGATATAGACCCTATTTAGCTCTCTGAAAGTGAGATGCTTTTGTAAAAGTGTCATGTAAGTTGATTTAACAAGGATGCAGTTATTCTCAAATGGAAAAGATGTCTTCAGTTTTTATTAAGCATGCACATAGCACTCTAACAAGTCTTTGTTATCATGCCTTTCTTATAGTTCACATGTCACCATGCACTTCACAATAACCCCATTTTGTACAAGTCAAAATATATGTAATATTCTTCAATATGTTGATTAATAGATTTTAGTAGTGCCTTAGCTGTAAAAATTTTCAAAGGAAAGATTTGTTATTTTTATGCGTGTGTGGCTTATGGAACAAATGATTCTTCAGCTCTTAAGTAAGCATCTGGAAAATAAATTTGACTCTATTTCTATAATGAAAATCACACTTAATATTTAATCTGGCCAAAGAGGATACCTTGATATAAGAGTGATTCCAAAAATTTAGTGGTAGATTTTATTAATCTATCATTAAAGTTTTAACCAAGGCCAATCATTGTTTTAAGAAAGGCAATACATAAGAGCATCTTATTCCACTAATCTGTAGCTCGGTGACTTTAAGCAAGTTCTGTAACCTTTCTAAGCCCAGTTGCCTCATCTGCAAAAGGGAGATAAATAATAGTACTTACTGCACAGGAATGTTGTGAACCTCTCCTGGTTGTATGTAAGAGTGATAAAAGATGGCTCTCTTTTGTCAACTTTGGCATAAGACTCTAGAATTTAAGCCTATTCAACTGAAATTTTAAATTAATCAAGGACCCTCAAAAATTAAATAATATGTTATTATTAAATTGAAAAATTGGCTGAAGTAATTAAATTATGAATTCTTACTGCCACAAACTTTTACTAATCATTTTTGCTCCATTTCTTCAATTATGCACTGTAGAAATTTTATTTTTCATACCTGGAATGCAGGATGTTTTTTATCAGTGCATCATTGGTGACACACTGGATCTCTTGGTTAGATGTGTTTGTTAGATGTGATATAGCCTTTTTAACACAGTGTTTCATATTTACTTCTGCCCTCCATAAAACTTTGGAGAACCCCAGACAATATCTTGTTTCATAAATACTAGGAACACTCTCATCAGAAATAGGACCAATGTTTCACTTATTTTCTTACACATCTAAAAAAAGCTCTTTGCTAGCTCAAGCAAAACAAAATAATTTGCTCCATTTAATGCTTCTCTTTTTTCACAGGTGGAAAAATCACTAGTGCTCAGTCAACCCTCCACACCCTCTCTACGTCTTCATCATCAGTAACATTGCTCTTGGCATTAATGATTCCTTCAACCTCTTGGTGAAAACTGCAGACTTAATTTGTTTTTCTTGCTTTACCTTGATAATAGCGGTGAATAGTGTAGTATAAGTGAAGACCCAGGACACTGAGATGAGCTTTAAAAACTTGGGACTACACATGGTGCACTTACAGGAGGTTGGGGGGGAATATTATTTATCCATCAGGTTTTTCTTTGGTTTTTGTAAACAGAGAGGACAGTTCTTGGTCCAAAAAAATATGCAGATTGTATGTAATGATTTTTTTTAAAGCAAAGGTAATTTCTGTCAAATGTATTTACTTTTTTAATATGTTGGAATTTGATTTTATATCTTATGACCCTAAGTGTGTGCCATCCATTCATTAAGTAAGTGATTTTTTAGTGTGTCTGTCACAAACACAAATATAAAACCGAGAATGAAAAGTTTGGGTAAGAATCTGAGTCTACTGTTTTTATTTTCCCTTTGGCTGACTATTTCAATTGACAAAATGGTAGACAATATGAAAAAAATACTTCAGTTGTGTGGTTCATTATAGGATAAGTACACAAAAATTTTCTCAAAAAATATTGTATGATTGCATAGTGAAATAGCAAAATTTTTCAATATGCTATTCTGTATGCATCCCTAGAGCAAGTTATTAGGGTAGGGAATAAGCCATTTATATTAGTGCAAGGTAAATAGAAAGTGAGTCCAAATGAATTAAAGTGCTATTGTTTTTCATTAAGTACTATGTTATCTAGCTGCAAATATAGTAAATGTTTATTTTTAATAACAAAAGATAGTTTAAAGTCACAAAAAAATATGATTACTAAAAACCACAGACACTGACTTGCTGCCAAGGGTGCTAACTTGCAAATGAAATGAATAAAGGACATTTCCTCACCTACTGCCAAAATTGATGTTGAAATAGGTCCAAGATTTTCTAATTGCAAATAATTTTGAGGACAATGAAAAATTGTTGTGCAAATAACTATGCATACATATAGGCTGTGGGTTAAAATGGTTCAAGCATAACAAATTTTGATTTTTTAAAACAGTTTCATGTGTCACTTACCACTTACAAAATCTTACCAACTGTTAAAGAGGATCTCAGAATAACTGATTTTTTTTTTTTTTAATTAAGCTATGGAAACATGGCCTCAGTACAAGGTGAGCTCCATTGCTATTTTGAGGAGTCAACCTGAACATAATTGATCCTAAATAGTTGTTGAAAAGTGAGATGAGTGTCCTACTTAATGATATCTTACAGAACTTATAACCAACATGAGAACTTGCCAGAGTTTGCATCACACCCAAGAAGATGCCCAAGGGATAGTTATTGCAAAGTCATATGCTCAAAAACAGCCTGGAGAAACTACAGTTTTACAGATGATATTAATATGAGAACAAAAATATTATTTCTTTTCTCTTTTTTTTGTAAAACTTAAACTCATTAATTCTACTTGCATCTCTAACAGCAAGCAAAATGAAGCAATATTGAGCTCAAACTGCTGGCTCTAGAGGTTAACTACTGTAGAATTAGAGGAGAAATTGGAATTTCTCCGCTGAACATCCTAAAAGATTGGTTTCTGAGCCACAGCACAACTATTTATGTTTATAACTCATTCTCTTTGGGGGGAGTTATGTCCAAGATACTCCTAAAAAAAGAGAAGTAATTAAAAAAACTATTTTAGTTAACAGATTATTATAGTAAATTACTACAGTTGGAGAATGTTGAAGCCAGTGAATAATAATGACCAAGTGGCCTTCCTTGAGTACCTTCTTTGGAATGGGAGAGGCTGGACTTTGCAGATAGAGAGATGCTAACTGTTTAGCAGGCGAACTGTGAGCTTTCCCAAGTACGGTATAGCTTGCAGGAGCAAATTGTACATCTGAAAGAAAAATGCAGCAAGAATATTAAAGAATGGGCAATAATTTTTACTTCATATTTGATGAATCAAACCATTTCCTTTTTTTCTACTAGTTTTATACTAGACTTAGTGAAAGACTTTAAGAATCATATTATTATCAAAACTAATAAAACAAAGCCCTATAAAATACAATGTCAGTATATGGCATATTCAAATTAACCAATTATTTCCAACTACCTGATGGATGGTACATATTTGACAGAATATTTAAATATAGAATGTCCTATGTTGTATCCTTACAGGAATCAAAATATGGGATGTTTTTACTCGACATGCACAGAATATGTATTTTGCCTCATAAACCTATTAAAAAAAAAAACAAGGTTTTAAATGTTTATGTATTCATGTATTGCATCCTTGTTACTTTGTAGAAAACAAAACAGCATTCCTTATCCAGGTACATAATTTTTCAGCTGCAATATCGACTGACCTTTTTCTTGGATGGAATAATAACCACACAGTCTTAAATCATTAAAGAGACTGTATTTTTGTATAACGTCAGTTGAACTTTGAAGAAAAAAGCACTCCCTATAATTAAAAATTCCATGAAAGTGAATGTTTTGCATACACAAATGAAGGTACTGTGGACCCCATGTCAAACCGTTAAATATATTGTATACAGTCTGTATATATGTACTATATATAAGGGTATATACCATGTGGAAGACACAGTCAGATAATAATTCTGTGTACTGTTCTTGTAACATTAGATCTTTTTAATAAATAATTCTCTTTTTATTGACTTTTATCTTCTCTCCTGTCAACTACATGAATGACATTATTTCATGTAAAACACAGTATGCTCATGAGTATGGTAATGTTTTCACACTGAAAATATTATGTTAGGACTCGGCATGTTGTTATCATTTTAGGTTCAACAGTCTCCATAAATGTCCATGGTAGTTTCAACTTGACAATTGGAAGCCACATCAAAGAATAAACCAAAGAAGCAAGTACAAATGGGATAAATTAAGAGTTAGACTCATAATTTATTTTTTCTCAGGAAGGAGACTTTATTAAATGAGTTTTGTAAAGAGTTTGTTAAATGCATACTTCTGCTTCAATTAAGAACAGTATATCCCAATCTTTCTCAGGTACAATTCTCCTAAACAGAGTTATCTACTCTTTTATGTTCCCTTAGCACATGTGTGCATCTCTATTATACAAGCAGTCACAAGATGTTACAATGATTTGTTTATGAGTGTTTCTCCTCCACTACCTAGTCTATGAGATACTCCAAGGGTGACTATATTATCTTTATCTTAGGATTTCTTGCACCAGTGCCCAGCACAATACTTAGCATATATCAAGTGAGCAATTAATTGGATTTAATTTAATATTGGCCTTAAATTTTTCCTTTAGAACAGGCTTCCCAAACCTGGGTCATCTTCCAGATCACCGGGGAACCCAAATCTTGGAGTTCTGATTCAGTAGGTCAGAGACTAGGAAATCTATATTTTAAAAATCTTCTCAAACACAAAGTGATATAACTATTAAAGAGAATTTGGCAATAAGGAGTAAAATTTTGTATGGATTTACCCTTTGACCTAGCAATCCTGTGTCTAGGTATCTGTTTTCAAGAAAGACTAGTAAAAATATGCAGTTATGTGAATATAAAAGGTATTGAACAGTGATTATATGCTCACTTTTATGTTAGAAGTGGTAAAAATGCAGGCACATATTTGCTAATACTCTCTAAAAGAAATATGAAAGAATAAACTAAAAACTAATAAAAAAATTGTTTCCTACTGAGGAGGGAAAGAATGAGATATGGGAACAAATATGCAGGAAAGCTCTTTCTCAATGTACTTATTTCATAGTTTTGACTTCGGAACTACATAAATGTTTTATATTAATTTAAAAATCAAATGTAAAGGAAAAAAATTAACCTCCCCAAAATAAGAATAAATGGAAAATAATGAAACTGTATATCAGCTGGAGAGTCGATAAGCTAAAGTTTTTCTTTATAGAAGAATTATAACCACATAGATAACTATTTCAAATCAGTATATTAAAATTACATCCCTAATGGGACATACATACCAAGAACAAAACACACACACACCAACAAAAAAAATCTTAAACTACATTCACTGGTCTTCTTGTGAGTAGCATAACTGATAGGAATTATTTTTTAATTAGCCAATATATAAATATAAATGTTAAAAGTATTTACAAAGTAAGTTTTCAGGATAAAAGAAATACATAGAGGAATTTTTAAATTAAAACCTGTAATCTTTGATTTAGAAATATCAATATGAATTCATAGTTTAAAATTTTTCTTAAAAATGACTGATTTTTTAGCTTTGTTAACTGCAAAGGTCTAGAAGAACAGTGAACACCCTTAATGGACAAATAATACAAATAATGAATAAATAATGTGCAAATTTTTGCCTCCGAATTCCATTCACCATTAAAAGGAACTTTCTTGAAGAAATGATTGATTTAAGATTTCAGAAAATGCACAAGATGAGTCTGGGTCTTCTTTTTGTGTCTATAAAGACTACCATTTAAGTGGGATAGCTTGAGCTAAAAAAGAACATTGACAGCAATGTATTAAAACACACATAATATTTAAAAACCTATGATTTCATACTAATATACACACAAATCTTTCATTATCTTTGTTGGATGAAAAAGTCATCATTCTGAGAATTATTATAAAAATATAAAGAGAGAAAGAATCAAGTATGTATCCCGACTTTTCTGTAAGGACTGTGTTTTAAGGTAATCAAACAGCTGACGAAAGATAGCTCTGCTTTGTAAAAGAATCACAACTAATACGTGCAAAAGAAGTAATAAAATTAAAAAATAATGTGAGACACTCATCAGGATGATGATTCAGTTTATTTCATAAGTCAATAACATGGGGGGAAAAGGTGGGAGGAGTGGGATTCCTTTTTAAATGAAATTTAAGAAATGTAATAAAATGCAAATACATGTTCAAATTCCGATTCAAATAATTTTTCATAATTAGTGATATTTGTTAAGCAACCAAGAAAAATGGAAGATAGACAAGATAGAGTATGATATACTAATTTTGTTAGGTGTGATAATGTCCTTTTAGATAATATTTTTTAGAAAAATGTGTAACAACATGATCACAGGAATTTAAACCATCACAGAGGAAAGAAAAAGGAAGAAAGTAGGAAGGAAACAAAAGAAAAAAAAATTTAAGGAATAGATGTGCACCTAAAGACACAACATCAAACTAAATGAGGAAAAACTGGTGTAACTGAAAGGAGAGAGGAATCCACTACCATAGTTGGAGACTTTTAACATTCCTCTATCAGAAATGGACATATCCAGCAAAGAGAAAATAAGGATATAGTTGAACTCAACACCATCAATAAACTGGATATAAATGACATTTATAGACTACTTCATCCAACAACAGAGGAATGCACATTCTTCTCCACCTCACATGGAACATTTACCTAGATAGACCGCACTCTAGGCTACAAAATACACCTTAACAAATTTAAAAGAATAGAAATCATACAATATTTGTTCTCAGAATACAATGGAATTAAACTAGAAAAAAAAATAGAAAGGTAACTGGAAAAACTCAAAACACATGGATATTAATAATACACTTCTAAATAACATATGCATCAAAAGAGAAATTGCAGAAGAAATTTAAAAGAAAATTAAAATGGAAATGCAATCTGTTAAAATTTGAAAGATGCAAAAGCAGTGCTTAGAAATTTATAGCATTGAATGCATATATTAGAAAAGAAAAAAGACTTGAAATCAATAATCTAAGTTTCCACCTTAGGACACTAGAAAAAAAGAAAAGTAAATACAAAATAAGAAGAAAAACAATACAAATTAGAGCATAAATCAATAAAATTGAAAACAAAATCAATAGAGAAAATCAGCAAAATCAAAAGCTGGTTCTTTGTAAAGATCAATAAAACCAATAAGCTTCTAGTCAAGATAACCAGGGAGAAAAGAAGATTCAATTATTAATATCAGAAATGAAACATGGGAAATCATTTAAGATTCTATGAACATTAAAAGATAATGAAGGAATACTATGAATAACTGCCCACAAATTTAATAACCTAGATAAAATAGACCAATTCCTTGAAAACAACAATTTTCCAAAACACACACAAGAAGAAATAAGACAATTCGAATAGGTCTGTATCTATTAAAGATATTGAATCAATAACTAATAATCTTCCAAAGCAGAAAGCACCAGGCCCAGATGGGTTCACTGGTAAATTGTACCAAACATTTAAGGATGAAATTTTACCAATTCTCTACAATCTTTTTCAGAGGATAAAAACCAAGAAAATACTTCCTAATTCATTCTAGGAGGCCAGCATTACTCTAATGCAAAAAAAAAAAAGACATTACAAAAAAGTAAACTAAATAGAATTCGATAATGTATAAAAAGAATTATACACCATGACTAAGTGGGATTTATCCCAGGTATGCAAGACTGGTTCAATGTTCAAAAAGCAATTACTGTAATTTATGACATCAACAGGCTAAGAAAGAAAAATGACAAGATCATATTAATAGAAGCAGAAATAGCGTTTGACAAAATCCAACACTATTCATTATAAAACTCTCAATAAACTGCAATTAAAGAGTAGCTTTCTCAACTCGATATAGAATATCAACAAAAAATCTACAGTTAACATCATACTTAGTGGTGATAAACTGGAAGCTTCCCCCTAAGATTGGGAACAAGGCAACTACGTCTTCTCTCACTACTACTTTTCACCATTATACTCGAAGTCCTAGCTAATACGATAAGATAAGAAAAGAAAATAAAGGTATACATATTGGGAAGGAAGAAATAAAATTGTCTTTGTTCACATAGGACATGATCATCTGTGTAGAAAATTTTAAATAATCAACAAAAAAAACCCTCATGGAACTAATAAGCAATTATAGCAAGACTGTAGGATATAAGGTCAATATACAAAATCAATTGTTTTCCTACATATCAGCAATAAACAAGAGGAATTTACAATTAAAAAGATAATACTATTTATATTAGCACCCCATAAAATGAAATGTGTACACAATCTATATGAGGAAAACTGCAAAACTCTCATGAACAAAATCAAAGAACTAAATAAATGGCGACCTATTTCATGTTCATGGACAAGAAGACTCAGTATTGTCAAGATGTCCACTCATCCTAAATTGATCTATAGATTTAATTCAATCTCAATCAAAATTCGAGCAAATTATTTTATAGATATTAACAAACAGATTCTAAAGTTTAAATAGGCAAAAGAAAGACCCAATATGGCCAATACAATATTGAAAGAAAAGAACAAAGTTGGAGCGATGACACTACCTGACCTCAAGACTTATTATAAAGCTACAATAATCAAGACAATATGGTATTGAGTTAAGAGTAGACACATAGATCAATGAAGCAGAATAGAAAGCCCAAAGAATGAATTCACATAAATATAGTCAGCTGATCTTTTGACAAAGAAAAAAAAATATAATGGAGCAAAGATAGTCTTTTCAAGAAATGCTGCTAGAACAGCTGGACACCCACTAGTAAATCTATTTATAATTGCTCTAAATATAAATGGATTAGAATCTCCAATCAAAAAGCATGAAGTGGCTTTTCCAAAATTCATGTGTCCAGAGTGCTGGACTGCAGGTCTCTCCTTGGGGTTGTGGCGCAAGAGCAGAGTACGAACTGCAGCAGCCAGAGCCACGGCAGGGCAGGCATTTAGAAAAGTTCTTACTCTCTTTGATCAAGTATTAGTTGAAAGGAGTGCTGCAAAAGCTGTAACCAAAGGAGGCATTATGCTTCCAGAAAAATATCAAGGAAAAGTACTGCAAGCAACAGTAATAGCTATTGGATTGGGCTCTAAAGGAAAGAGATGCAACCAGTTAGTGTGAAAGTTGGAGATAAAGTTCTTCCAGAATACGGAGGCACCAAAGTAGTTCTAGATGACAAGGATTATTTCCTATTTAGAGATAGTAACATTCTTGGAAAGTACGTAGACTGAAATAAATCACTGTTGAAATGGCATCACATGAAGCTGCCTATTCCATTGAAGTTCTGAAATTCATCATGTAAATAATTTCTATGTCTCTCTTTTGTAATAACAACAAAAAAAATGGTATCCAAACTAATGACACCTAGTGTCTCTTAAAATTTAGTTTCACTGTACTGATATAAACATTGCCACATAAAAATATATAAATAAATTATTTTTTAAAAAAGCATGAAGTACCTGGATAGATAAAATAACAGAACCTGATTATATGCTTCCTCCAAGAAATGCACTTAAGCTTTAAAATTGAAAGGATGGACAAAGATAATCTAAGCAAGTGGAAACCAAAGGAAGCAGGGTTAGCTATATTATATCAAGTATCTTTTCCAACCACAGTGGTATGAAACTAGAATCAACAACAGGAAGAAAGCTGAAAAATTCACAAATGTGTGGAAATTAACATACTTCATACAACCAATGTGTCAAAGGATAAATCAAAAGGGAAAATTTTAAAAACACCTTGAAACAAACAAAAATGGAAATACAACATACCAAACCTATGGGATGCTACAAAGCATTTTGAAGAAAGAAATTTATAGCAATAAATGCCTACATTAATAAAAAAGAAATATTCAAATAAACCTAATTTTACATCTCAAGGAACTGAAAAAGAACAAAATGGGCTCAAAGTTAGCAGAAATAAGGAAATAACTAAGATTGGAGTTGCAATAAATGAGATAGCAACCAAAAAAAAGAGAGAGAGAGAGATTAATGACACTAAGAGCTGTTTTTTTAATAAAAAGATAAATAAAATTGGCAGATAGGTGAATTAACTAAAAAAAAGAGAGAAAATTCAGATAAATAAAATCAGAAATGAAAGAGAAGACATTACAATTGATACAACCAAGATACAAGGGATTATATAAAAGACTACTGTGAACAATTATACACCAACAAATTATATATCCAAAAAGAAAAAAATAAACTACTAGAAATATACAACTTAGCAGACTGAATCATGAACATATAGGAAATCTGAATAGACCACTGATGAGTAAGGAGGGTGAATCTATAATCAGAAAACTCCCAACGAAGAAATCCCCAAGACTCAATTTACCATTGGTAAATTTTACCAAACATTTAAAGAAAAGTTAACCAGTTCTCCTCAAATTTTTTTTAAAAATTAAGGGAAGGGAACACTCTCAAACTTATTTTACAAAGCCAGTATAACCCTGATACCAAAGCTGAACAAGGACACTAAAGAAAAGAAAACTACAGGGCAATATTCCTGATGAATATAAATGCAAAAATCCTCAACAAAATACTAGCAAACCACATTCAACAGTACATTAAAAGGATCATATACCATGATAAAATGGGATTTATCTCTGGATTACAAGAAGGGTTTAACATATGCAAATCAGTAAATATGATATATCACATTAATAAAAGAGATCACCTGGTCATCTAAATAAATGCAGAAAAAGCATTGACAAAATATAACCTCCTTTCAGGGTAAAAACTCTCAATAAACTGAGTATAGAAGGACATACCTCAACATAAAAATAGCCAAATGTGACAAGTCTATAGCTAACATCATACTGACCAAAGGTTGAGAGCTTTTCATCTAAGAGCAGGACTAAGACAAAGAGCGACTCTCACTACTACTATTCAATATAGTACTGAAAGTCCTAGCCAGAGGAATCAAGCAAGAAAACAAAAGACATCCAAATCAGAAAGGAAAAGTAAAATTGTGTATATTGGCAGATGATATGAGTGTATATATAGAAAATCCTAAGGAATCCACCCAAAACTGTTAGAACTAATCAATGAATTCAATAAAGTTGTAAGATATAAAATCAATATATAGAAACTGGTTGTGTTTCTATACACTAACAAATTATGTGAAAATGAAATAGAGAAAACAATTTTATTCACAATAGCATGAAAACAATGAAGTAGTTTGAAAAATATTTAACCACAGAAGTGAAAAATATGTACACTGGAAAGTAACTAAAAAACTTTGATGAAATTGAAGAAGGCATAAATAAATGGAGAGATAGTTCATATTCATGGATTAGAAGAATTAATATTATTAAAATATTCATATTACCCAAAGCCATCTATAGATTCAATACAATCCCTATGTATTGATTCCCAAGGCATTTTTCACAGGAATAGAAAAATAATCTTAAAATTTATGTGGAACCACACAAGACCCTGAGTAGCTAAAACAATTTTCAGAAAAAAAGAACAAAGCTAGAGGCATCACACTTCCTGATTTCAAACTATACTACAAAGCTGTAGTAGCAAAACAGTATGATGGTAGCATAAAAACAGACACAGACAAAAAGGTACAGAATCAAGAGCCTAGAAATCCTCGCATATATGGTTAGCTAATATTTGACAAGGGAGACAAGAATACTCAATGAAGAATGGATAGTTTCTTCAAAAAAAACTAGAAAATCGCCCACAAAAGAGTAAAATTGGACTCCTATCTTACATCATTTACAAGAATCAACTTGATGTGTATCAAAGACTTAAACTTAAAACCTGAAACCATAAAACTCCTGGGGAAAAAAAAAATGGAACAAGCTCCTTGACACTGATCTTTGCAACAATATTTTGAATATAATACCAGAAATACAAGCAATAAAAACAAAAATAAACAAGTGAGATTACATCAACTAAAAAGTTTTTGCACAACAAAAGAAACAACTAATGAAATGGGAAAGCAACCTACAGACAGGAGAAATCATTTGCAAACCATCTAAGTGATAAGGAGTTAGTATCCAAAATATATAAAGAGTGCATACAACTCAATAGCAAAACAACAAACAATCCAATCAAAAATAGCCAAGAACTTGAAAGACATCTTCCAAAGTAGATATACAGAAGGCCAACAGGTACATGAAAAGATGCTCAAATCATTAATCATCAGTGACATGTAAATCAAAGCCACAAGAAACATCCTCACACCTGTTAGAATGGCTGTCATCAAGACAGGAGGTAACAAGTGTTGGCAAGGATGTAGCAAGAAGGGAACACTTGTATATTGTTGGTGAGATGATAAATTGGTACTGCCACTGTGGGGAAAAAAATGGAGGTTCCTCAAAAAAGTAAAAATAGAATTTACCGTATGATCTAGTGACCCTACTTCTGGATATATATCCAAAGAAAATGAAATCAGGACCTTAAAGAGATATCTTCACTGTCATGTTCATTGCAGCATTGTTCACAATGGCCAAGCTGTGGAAACAATGTAAGTGACCATCAATGGATGAATGGATAAAGATGTGTATATACGTACAATGGGACATTATTTGGCCATGAAAAATAAGGAAATCCTGCTTTTTGTGACAACATAGATGGACCTTGAAGGCATTATGCTAAGTGAAATAAGTCAGAGAAAGACAAATATTGTATAATATCACTTTATGTGAAATCTACAAAAAACTGAACTCATAGAAACAGAGAGTATTATGGTGGTTGCCAGAGGCTGGGGATAGGGAAAATGTGGAGACATTGGTTAGAGGGTACAAACTTCCAGTTATAAGATGAATAAGTTCTAGGGATCTATTATATAGCATGGTGACTGTAATTAATAATATTATTATATACTTGAAAGTTGCTAAGAGAGTATCTCTTAAATGTTCTCACCACGAAAAATTAAAAGGTGATTATGTGAACTGATGGAGGTGTTAACTAACCATACCATAGTAATCATTTCATAATATATATGTGTATCAAATCTTTACAGTGTACACCTGACACTTACATAATAGTACATCAATTATATCTCAATAAAACTAGAAGAATAATGATTATTAAAGTTAAAATTCTTCATCCTGTTTCAGCCTTGTGTAAATTAGAAATCTATGGTCCAAGAAGCTTATTACAGTCCTTTTTTTTCCTTCTCTTGACCTAACCTTTCACTCTCTCTTCCCTCCCCTTTTTTATAACCTAAGCTTCTGAACTTACCTGGTTCAAAGAAGTGTGATCAGAAAGGAAAAAATAGGAGAGCAAGAAAACTTCTAACTTAATTAAAACTAATGTAAGATGACTTCCTGCTCTCTGAGATTAGCAGGTGTTAAAGCTAATTCTTTATCTCACTGACATTTTCATGGGTTCTTCAGGGAACACACTAAGTATACTTGACTCCTGCTTCTATGTTGTGGGAGATGTATTTTCCTCTGGCTAGTCATTTTCCCCTCAGTCTCATTATTACTCATAGCAATGCTATTGAGCAGAATTTAAAACAGTTTAAAGAAAGCTCTCTTGCTCTTACATAGCCCACATCAGTCCATGTGAAGCACAAGTGAACTCATCTTATTGAACTCTGCATACAGAGACCAAACCCAATGCGGTGAGCTTAACTCCAGCATCGCCATCTAGGCTGTCCAGCTCCAGCCCTTTAAATTTCTCAGGTGGGAGTAAAACAAAACAAAACCAAACAAACAAACAAACAAAAAAAACCTCTACTCTTTCTTTTTCTACAGCACCGTATATTAAGATCTCTGAATGGTTTCACTGAAGTACCCTCATTCGATAAATGAAGGTGCGACACTCATAGCTAGGTTCTCTTCAGAGCATGCCTCTTCAGAAATCCTCTTTATGAGGCTCTCTTGTCTCAGTCAACTTTTTATATTCTTGATGTGGGTAATGTATTTTAGAATTATGTAACTGCTTTTGGCTATCTATTTTTAAATATCTAAAGTGCTCTGTCTTTCAACTCCCTTTGTTATCTATCGCCTTAAAGTCTTAGTTGAACATTCCTTTGAACAACTTATTATATAAAGGGATTGAGAAGAGGAATAAAATTAAGTTAAGCTTCCAAGGAATTACTTTGGTTGTTCTGTGAAAAGTAGATTATAGAGGGTAGAAGCAAATCTGGAAACACAACAAAGGCTAGTAGAGTCATCCACATAAGAAGTGATGGGGATGTAGACTAGTGTCGTGAAGAGAAGTAACGTGCCAGATATGTATTACATGCCTGAATTTGGAATGCTCATGAATTATATAAAAAGTGTGAGGAAAGGAGAGGAATCAAGGGTAAATCCTATCTTAGATTTTTATCCTCGGCAACTAGGTGAAGGAATGACTATTAAATAACCAGGTAGGAATGTCAAAGGGGCCACTGGATATAAAAGTCTAGTAGTCAAGAGAAATCTAGACAACAAATAAAAAACATATTTGTAGATCAACAAAATTTAGGAGCTATTAAAAACTCTGGGACTAAATGAGATTACCTTGGGACTGAGTATATCTAGAGGAGGGAAAAGAGCAAAGGATTTAGTAGCCTTCAGGGATTACAAAATTCAGATGTTAAGAAAATGAGAGGGAACCAGCAAATAAGACTTAGAAAGAATGGCCACTTAGGTAGATCCCAAGGGCTCTGAAAGAGAAAGCAAAATATTGAGGGAGGGTCTTTAGGTGAAATGACAGAAGGCATGATCTCCCATTTCCAGATACTAAAAACAAGAATTTCACCTTGAGGGAGGCGGCACATGGAATTTTTTTGTTCAAAGTACACTATTTCATGCCTTGTGGGACAGCAGCTTTTTCTCCCAAGGTGTTTTCTCATCTGTGGTACATTACCTGATATTGTAAAGGATCGATCTAACATTTGATAAAGCTAGAGAAAAATTCCTTACTACTTTTCCGGTGAGCACATATCAGTGTTATCTTATTATTGAAAGAAACAGCATTGTGATCATAATAAAGTTTATAGTGGCTTTATAAGTGTGCCCCTGAGTCAGTACTGGAGACGAGTCTAGTTTAAAAAAATAATAATTAAAAGAAAAAGAGGTAGAGTTTCAGGTACTCCAGAAACAAATGTAAATTTGCTTTACCATCTACATTCATTTATATGTTATCATCTGATGGACAAAGCTGTTCATTTTTAAAATTCAGTTATCACATGCAAGCCTTGAACGTACAGAACAGTGCTTCCAAAAGATGGACTTTGACTTTACCTATCTAATGAACAAACCCAATCTCAGCCGCCCTATTAATGAAAATGGAAAACAGACATCTTTGAGAATATTAAATAACTAATTGCAGAGGGAACACAAAAATTATACCACTATAGAAGCTGTTTTATATTTAATCTTACAAATAGATTTTTTTAATAGATACATAACAGATTTTTTTTTTGTCCTATAACCAACTTCCAGTTCAAACTCAGGAGAAAATCCATCACACTGAAATCTTGTTACTTTTCAGCTAAGTCCATGGAATCGGTTTCATGAGAAAATAAATGTCTATTCAGATTACCTCTGTTTAATGGAAAACTGTGGCATACCCACCAATATAAATTATAAGCATGAATTTCTTGTGTGAAATGGCCTTTGCTTCATTTGAGGTGCTTTTGAATACTCATGCTGAGTGAATAGAAGCTGAATAACCTCTATGTTCAAGTCAATAAAGAAACACACTGCATTAGAGAATCAGAGAGTCAAACAGAAATCATTGGAATGGGACACTGGGTCATATTCTATATAGCCTTTGCAAGATCTTAATCCAAGCATCCCCTTAAATCTTACTAAAATCAAAACCAATTGTTTGTATATTAGCACTGAGGTACCTGATTGCTATATACATAACTAGAGAAATTCTCCGGACAAACTCCTCATCTCTCAATCCCTAGTTCACATTACTTTTCCATGAACTTTTAATTCTCCACTCCTTGTCTCTCCCTTCTTTGCTTGCACAGATTCACATCGCTGATAACACCTATTCACTTTTTCCTATAATCATCCACTTCCAAGTCTGTTGCTCATGAACCGTAAATTTAATCATTACGCTATTCCCAGAGCGCTGGTTAGTCCTGCAGTATAATGGGTCTCTCTAATCATCTCTGGAATGACTGAATGAACATAGCCATGTGGTGAGGTGTAAAAAAATCATGCCGTACAAGCAGTGGTTCTCAGCCCCTGGTTAAGCCTTCAACTTATTTTACTGAAGACGCTACCAAAGAATCTTAAGAGCTGTGCTACTTCTGTTGTAGTAGATGCTGTTGGTGTCCTTCCCAGACCACTTTACTATTTGGGGTAAATACATACACACACCAACCCCAACCCCAAACCCAGATGCTGTGAGTGTTGGCTGAGAACAGCTCACAGCTGATATCTTGAGAGAAGAAACACCTCCCTCTCCCCAGTGCACACCTCACCAGGGACAAAGGAAAAGCAAGGTAATATAAAAGGACAGTCCTCTTAAGATAGGACAATCCCTGCAGTATGTGTGCCAGAGCTTTCCTGAAAAAGCCAGTCTCCAGAAGAGACTGCATTTCTGTTTCGTTTTTCCCCGACCCTATCCTGTTTCGCTTACTTCCCTCTACCTCCAATCAATCACTCAAACAAGGATCTCCATCTCAGGTTCTACTTCAAGGCAATTGGACACAACATAGCTGGTACTGAAAGTGGTTCTAAGAGGCAGATTCTATGGCTGAGATTCTGGAGTGGTTCACTCACTGGCTGGATGGCACTGAGGGCCTATCAATGCTGACGGGTTGTGTTTTATAGTTCATGGCATGCTGTAAAGGTACCGCTAAGACCTTCATCTTTTTGGACTGGAAAAGGATGCAGGCAAAAGGGAAATACTAATTGGTACAATGTCTTGGGTTTGAGAGGTCAGAGATAAACAGCAACTAAAAGGATTATGAAATGTGATAGCTGTTCTTTGCCACCAGTTCACTGAAGAGAGAACACAACAGGCTCAAATCTATTAATCAACAATTTAAAGCAAAGAGTGAAAGTCAAAGGGCAACATTTAAAGAGACACTCATCTCCTGCATACAGAGGACAGGCAGAAAAAATCAGTCCCAGGGCTCAATCGAAAGAGACTCAGAGGATCAGAAAAGCTGAGTTCCTGGCCCAGGCAAGTCTCCTATGCCAAAGCAAGAACCTTGATAGGGAAGAAATAAGATCACGAGGCCTGTGATGGGGATGCCTGCATAAATGGAAATCATGCTACCCAACTAATAGCAACAGACTAGGATTATTTTAAGAATTCAAGGAAATTACTTAACCATGTTTGGGACATAAGATAAACTTGAAAACATGGTTGGTAGTATTTTTCACTTAGATAAGTAAAGTCTGGTTTTCTTTAAAATCTGCCTGCTTTGGGCAGAACTAATTTGGAGAGATGACTCAGGATGTATGGGCAAATATCTTAATCTAAACTGTTACAGAAGATATCTCTAGATTACGCCGTCCAATACAGTAGACTAGAACTACATGTGGCTATTTAAAATTAAATTGTAATTAATTAAAATTAAATAAAATTTAAAAATCAATTGTTCAATTTCACTAGCTACATTTCAATTGCTCAATAGCCACATGGCTGCTGTGATAGCGCAAAGGACATTTCCATCATCGCAGAAAGTTCCACCAAAGAGCACTGCTCCAAATCATGCAAATGTTGCAAAGTAAAAGAATGTTCTTTGAGAGGAATTTATAAGTATAGTAGCTAATGGAGCTTATGCCCACATCAGGGTGTGTGGTCCTTAATTGTATTGCCTTCTTATTCCTCATAGATTGAATTTAAATGAAACAATCCTTGCAGAACTTTTATCTTGTTGAATGTGACAAGAAGTGTTAGTCTACACAGTTAACATCATTAATGAGAATATCACTTACAGGATCTCTATAGTCATTAAAAAACATTTATATTATACTGAGTCTGCTAATTTCCATTGGGATTTTCCCTAATTATAGTAATGCTGTCCTTCAGCCATAATTTGAATATAGTGACAACGCAGAAGCTGGCTTACATCGTTTTTTCATTTATTTGGTGATATCATATTAACCCTTTTCCATTTAATACTTCCTACCTTTAATTCTAAATCCTGTCGGCAACTTCCAATGTATAGTTAACAGTACTTATGCCATTTGAAAATGATCACATTCCTTCCATATAAGAGATCTTATCTCAGGTTTAATTTTATCAGGAACGAAATCTGCCTTTCCTGTTTCTTTTGCATTTATTCACAGCATCTTGCTCAATTGCTGTTATTGGTTTGAAGATGGGCTTATTGACTAACAGACAGGCTCTGTGGTTGGTAATATTATAAACTACAGAAGGAATGCAAAATCTTGCTTCTTTTATGTTTGAAGACAGTAAGACTTATCCTGTCTCTATTCTTTTCTCTAATCCATTCTGGTTATAAGGGCTGTTCTGTATAATCATTATTTATTAATTATATAAATTCAGATTAAACAGCTATATGGTACTATTCAAAATTACAAAATCAGAACTTTTTTCTAAAAATCACTGGATGCTAAGTTTGCCATTTGACTACATTTTTTTTTCATTTCCTAGTAGTTATTTTGATGTGAAATAGGGACACAGCACAGAGTAGATGTGATATTTGCCTTTAGTAAGTGATAAGTCATAGGTAAAGACGAATCTACAAGATAAATAGCACGAATTTATATGTCACATATTAGAGTAGAACATTCAAATACAAAAAAGTGTAAAAAATGTATTGCTTAAAATTAAACGAAGTAGAAAGAAATAGATGTTCAATTCTCATCTTGGCTTGTTTTGATGTATGGGGAGTAGCCATGCAAAATCTCTAATGTGCAAAATTTCAAAAACGGGCCCCCAAAAATTCAACAACTTTATATGGAGCTCTCTCCCAAACCACAAAATCTAGACAAGTATGGATTTAACAAAGAAATTTGACCTGTTGTGTTAAATAATAATCATTTACATGGTATGATCTAATAACTACTGATCAGTCAGGACAGCCTAGATTTGCTACAGTAACAAATAATCTAATAATCTTACTGGTTTAAAACATACAGTTTATTTCTGGTGGAAGAGTCCTATCTATCAGGAGTCTGCCATTGCTGTGCTCCACATCATCTTCACTCCAAGACCCAAGTTTATGGAGTAGCTTTTATCTGGTGGCAGAGGGAAGAGAAACATGGACAGTCACACACAGGCTTTTAAAGCTTCCCCCAGTAAGTAATGCCTGCCATTTCTACCACACTTCGTTTCCAACACCAGTGGTGTCCTCACTCCTAAGTTTAGCAGGACACAAATGTATAAAGCCTTCTCAAGGAGGGATGCAACAGGGAGAGAAAAGAAAATATTTCTTACAGCACTACAATCTACCACAACTACCAAGTAGCCAATTCATTCCAAAATGTAAATATACATCCTTACTGTCCTGCCTGATTATTTCCATTTTATTATATTATCTTTAGCTGATTTTCATTAAAATTTAAATAGGCCACTTTTCAGGCTCTAAACATAAAAAGAAATTGCAGTTTTCTAGATATTCTGCCACGGAACTTTCCAATCCAGTTTTACCAGTAATAAAGCTAATATTTTAATTTGTTCTTAATTTCTATGTCTATTTTCTATTTTTTATATGAATCAAAACTTGGGAGAGATAAGAGAGTAACTGAGGATAGTCTGAGACTCAACATCTACCTGACAATTTCAGTCATAGTGCCTTCTGATCAGAGAATGACTTTCGCTGAAAAAAAAAGCATCTACAAGAAGAGGATTTCACACACTCGATCCCATTTAAGAACTCTGTCCAGTAAGTATGTATGTATTATTGTCATTTAACAAGTGATAAAACTGAGACTCAGATAACCTAAGTCAATTGGTCCCAGCAGAGATTTAAACCAATGCCTTGTTAGCTCCTCAATCTTGTCCATCCCCATTAGTGCCAAAGGTGTAAGCATCCTTGAAAACCAGGTCTGCTGTCATATTCTCATGGGAACTGACCTCATGTCCATCCTCCAAGCTGAGTTAGACACCATCCCTCCCACTATTATCTCCCTCATCAGACTATGTGTTTCTTTAGGTCAAGAAAGTTCTATTTACCTTTGTATCCCCAGGGCCTAGTAAAATGCCTGTCATCGTCTTCACCACTAATATTAATATTAATAAAATGATAAATAAATGATAACTAAATGAGTAAACTATACGTATAGTTCACTATACGTATAGTTTACTCATTTAGTCAAAAATTCTGGAATCAATGTATTAAATGAGATTAGTGTACTAATACAATTAAACCTGGACAACTCTGAGGAATTGAAAGATAATTAATTGAGAATTATTTGGCCTGGATCCTAATTGTGGCTCAGTCACTATTTACTATTACTATTGTGGTGCTTTAATGTTCTCAGCTATTAAATAAGGGGATAGGAATGAATGATCATTAAAGCCTCATCGTCCCTGAGATTCTTTTGTTCTGAGAAGGTAGTGTTCTTCTCAGCCACCAAAGCAACTCTGAAAGTTATCTACCTATGAATCCTTTTTGTGCTTCAACTAATGTCAAGACCAACCAGTCAAATTATCCTTTCTAAAACACCTCTTCGCCATGTCGTGCCTTATTATCATGCATTGATGAGCTAGGCCATTTAAATTTCATTAGCCATCTCATCGATTCAATTCTATCTCTCACTTTTCAGGAAAACACAAACAGAAAAGTCATATAAATCAAGAAGTCAAAAAGAAGGCTGGATGAATGAATACATGAATAAGGTAGAAAATAGATATTAGAGTGAGTCTAGAAGTGTGGAAATTAAGAAACAAGATGTCAATGTGGCGGTGGAGGTAAAAACTGAGGCAAAACATGCTTAAGGCAGGAAATCTTAAGTATATCTCCTATTGGGGTAGGAGAAGGGTCAATCCAATAAACTAATCAACTCAACAAATATTATCAAGTACTTATTACATACTAGGTACTTTTCTGGATACTGAAGACTTGAGAGATCAGAAAAGGGTAGGGGGAAGCAAACAATCGAAATACAACATATGCGCTCTAATAAGGATACAAGCACAGGACTATGACATCAATGGGAAGATGTAATTAACTCCTTCTAAAGAAATCAGAAAAGCTTTCACAGAATTTGTGACATATAAGCTGGGTTTTCAAGAGTTGTTAGAAGCTTTGCAGTCATAAAAAGGGTTTTCCCAAACAAGGAATGACACAGGAAATAATATAAAGAATGAAAAGCCAATTTTTTGATGGAAAAAGAAAAATTTTAAGGTCACTGGAGATTGAGATGAGATAGACATTAGGAACATGACACTGGAGAGGAGGCCAGATATTGAAAGACTTCCTTTTCCTGTTAACAATGACAAATTCATAAAGAGGCAGTTCCACCCATAGACCCAAGCAACTGCAGGATCTGCTGTAGGCTCCAAGCTTCAGAAAGCCCCATTTCGGCCCTTGCCAGGCTGTGTCCCGCCCCACAGGACAAGAAGCACATGTCTACCTGGAGCCCTATCCCTAGCCCTTCTTCCATCCCCTCACCCTTTCAACCCTCATAATCCCCTTCCACTCTTCCATTCTAAACTATACTCCTGGTGCAATTAACCCTGGACTTCCTTGCCTAAACACCCTCAAATCTACATTCATGCCTGCACACTTCCTTCCCTGGCTCCATTTCCCAAGCACAGACCATGGTTCTGGTGTGTGCACCTCTAGATATGGGGAGAATGCAAGAAAGCTGCCAATGACCAAGGGTAAGATTGTGGATAAAGCTTCGACATCCATTGAGGAGCAGTGCCAGGGTTTGCAGAGAAGCAGAAAGAAGGTAAGGGAGTCACAGGTCAAAGACATGGCCTCTATTTGTACCTTTATCCATGAAAATGTTAAGGACAAGCTTAAAGGGAGTTCTCAACTTTTAACCATTTTGTATAATTTCCTTAACTATAAGAATTACTCAACTCCTATAAATAAATTAGCATTGATACTTGCACTAAAATTTAAATCTTGTTATTTTTTTACTAGTTCCATGATGAATTAAATTAATGACCTCCCCTGCACTTTCAAGAAAATAGTCCTTCCATCCTTTAAGTTTTTATATAAACCCTAGACCTCCAATATAGAAGAAGTACACTCATCTAGAAAGGCAGGACCTTGGGTCTTCAGAAGACACCTCATCATAACAGCACAAGCAAATGAAATTATAGTGATCAAGTATTTTCCTACTCCCTGGAAGATTTTAATCTTGACATTCTTTTAGGACTGAAACCTTTGACCTTTGCTCTGCTGCACTGAATTGATATCTTGCCACAGCTGCCTGTAGACCCTGCTTTAACTCTGGACACTAGGCTTTAGTGTGCTGCAGAGGCTTCTTTTATTTCCTCTCCATTCACCAAGCACCCAACACAAACTCAACCTGCTTTTTCAAGTTTTATTATTTCTCTGTTGTCATTGGCAGATGGAGATGCCTCACCTCCATCAGCTTCCTAACATAAGATATATTAAACACTGCAAATAGCAAACTTCCAATAATACGAGAAATTGAGTTTTTGCAAAACTCAGTATCTTTATCAGCTTCTCCGTGAGGAACTACATTCTCTCCACCTGGTTTCAAAAGAGTAAAGAAAGGTCTTAATGTTCTCCTGAATTTTTAGAGGACTAAGTTGCACATTTGGTAGAAGAGAACAAGGCATTCCTTAACAAGGTAGCAATTGTACAGCCTACAGTAACTTTGTAGACAAGAAGTATTTGGAGACTCACTGGGAGGACACAGATGGGCTCTGTGAGAGCTTGATTTGCTTTAACATCCTCTTGTGTAGCTGTCTCAACTGGCTTCAAAAAGACAATTGTTGGAAATGTAGTTTATGATTCAACTAAAAGTATTCACTGAAGCATATGTTACTCAGTTGCTAATAGTTATTTCAGAAAAAAATGTGTGTATTCATTCTTAAAATACTTACATTCGATTGTGGTTTTAATTTTTGACTGCACAATCCATTCGATGGAAAAACAAGACAGATAGCAAAGATGTCTGTGATTTTTATGGCTTCCTGTTTATTCACCAGGCTCCTAATTTCTTTTCGCCTACACAGTTACTGAAGAGAATTAAGGCTTCTGCTCAATCTGGCATGCAGGAATAACTTCTTCAAATAGATTTTGCTTTGTGATACTGAAAAATGCATCACTGATGTAACTTTTTAATCAAAACTTATTTCCAAAGTCATTTTAAGGCACAAATTAAACCAGTCTAGATAATGGGCCAATTTGAACATTAGATTGTCTTTCAGAGACCCAATGAAATGAAGTGGAAGGCTGACTCTTAGCCCTTAAAACATCATTGGTTAAATGAAGCGAGACAGACAATGGGGAGATGAACATAGTGTCTCACAGCAGGATGAATTAGGGAATTCTGTCTTTAGAGCTTCCAACCAAATTTTTAAAAATCAATTTGAATTAAATTCCATGTCAGACACTTGAGAAACCTACTGATACTTATTAAAACTACTTCCTAAGAAGAATAGGATGAGAATTTGGTGTAGTTTAAATAAAGTACATGAACCTTTGAAGGGAAAGCCAAAAATTGACTTTTAGCTTTTGAAATCAGCTTTATTGAGACCTGCTGAGCAGATTTTTACCTCCTGATGAGGTATCAGGCTTTCAAAGCTCCTAAGTGGTCAACGTTAGTACCTACATTTATCTTAATTCCAGACACATGCCCAGCTTCCCATTCTCTTATGAAAGAGAAAAAAACTTCCTAAGCTTAAAGCCCACAATGACAACAGCTCTGGTTTTGCCACAAAGCTGAACTGCTGATCAGAATATTAAACACTAAGGGCTGAACCTAGCCTAAGGTGATGACTCTTAGTTCATACTGAATTCAATTAGACCAGATTCATTTTTATCATTAAATTATTTTGATGGGAGTCTTACAGCTGCTGAAGGAAGAGCCAGCCTTCAATATAATTCACAGAGGATATGTCCTTGTTTAGTAAGTCAAGGAATAGGTGGAGTTGGAAGGAATCTCTAGTGTAACACCTCATCTATCGCCTGCCATCCCCACCGTCACATCTTGGGCAAATGGGTTTCATTATTCCTAAATCATGCTTGACAAATTGATATCAAATCTCTCCTAGAGCACATCACATGACAATTTCCTGTTGCAAGGATATTAAGTAAGCTTGCATAAAATAGAGATGAAGGAATACCCCATGGTCATTGTCATAATAGATGACTGACCTCTAAGAAACTAAAACATATTAATATCTAGCCCAGATGAGTTACTTAGAAACCACTGGAATTTTCTTACGCTGGACACCTCACTGTATACAAGAGTTTACACCTTCTATGAATTTATTGTATATTCACTGAATACGTGTGAATGTGGCTTTTTTCCTCTGTAATTTAAGTCATAAAGGGGGAAAAAAAAAAAAACAGAGCTCCCTCTAATAGCCAAAATCAAGAAAAATATGTAGAAAAGTTTGTGACATATCAAAAAACAGTACTCTCAAATCTTCTGCAGTCAGGTGAAGTAATACAGATAACAGGCTCATATATACATATATACACACTGCCCGGCGCTCGCGCGCTCACTCTCTCTCTCTCTCTCTCTCGCCAACCCTATTTAAAATAAAGCTAACTTTTATCATGTCCCAGCAATTTTAGTAAGAATTCTTGAATATGCTATCTCTTTTAATTCTCTCATCAATCCTGTAAGGTTTTTATTCATTTTACTTCACAAATGAAGCAGTTAAATGACTTACTGAGAGCCGCATTACTAGAAAGTGGTAAAACTAGGATTGACTCCTCATCTTCTGATTTTAGATCTTGTGCTCTTACCCCTATATCTTATGAATTAAATCAGGAAATATACTTAATTAAAACTAGTCATTTGTGGCTCACCAATTTTCTAAGGATTAGAAAAATATGCTTAATAACAAAGCCTGGGAAAATTGAAAATATATCCTATCTGATGATTTGGCTCTTTTGGAGCTTAGTGACACGTTTGTAACATTGTTTATCCTGCTTCAATCCCATGGATGAAGACAGTGCAGAATACCTAAACAAGTGTGTACAGGCCCAGGATATCCCGTAGTAATCTGACTGTATTTTTCTTTATTTTGAACAAATGCCAAATGTCCACATTTATTTATCACTGGCAGAAAAAAATCAAAAAGTGTACGGAGTCCAATTATTCATATGCTTCCACTACTCCTTTAAATACATTTACTCATTTATTCCTCAAAATAGTCTTATGAAGTATATATTTAAATTATGTATATGATTTAATATACATGTCTTTCCTTTCTTCTCCTAGATATAAGGCTACTTAAAAGAGGGATTAGACCTTATTCATCTTATCACTCAAACTTCTACCACACTGCTTGGCACAAAGTATGTGCTGGGTAAGTAAATAAATTCATGAGTAAGTGATTTTCTTCTGTGGGACAGACACATTATAAAGATCGGGTCACAGTCATCAGTGCTTTCCACACTATACCTGGGAGAAGACTACTGTTGGAATTGCAGCTACCACTATAACATGCATACTTATTTCTACAACTCTGAAATTTGTTCAAGGACTGAGCCATTCAGAATTACTCCTTAACCTACCATAATGTCAAACCCATTAAGTGTATACTCTATACTCTATAGCATCAAAAAGCATATCTGCCCATAAGGCATGCAGTTTGTACCTTCATAAGATAAGATTAGAGTCAATAGCTAATGCTAAACCAAAAAAAGCAGGAGCCACTCTGAAATCTTCAGGGAGATGTGAGAGAGTCAGGGAGATTAGGCTGATCTTGAGCATGTGGCCAGAGTTTGGTTACTGGGAAGATAGGTGAACATATATCAATGTTTGAGGTGACAAATAATAAGAGACAACATCTCTGGGACTGCTTGAAGTCAAAACTGAAGGAATACAACCCAGCAATGGGATCATAAGATTAAATATGAGTAGACTTGCATAATTTCTTTAGGCAGGAGGATTTGTGCTAGCACTCGGTGGTTGGAGGAGACAAATTAGATGCAGAGACATATCCAGTAAATGACTATTGTAGAGACATTGTTATTGATGTGAAGAGATCTATAAGGAATAGACAAATAAAGAAGAATAATCAGGTTTTGGCGAACGAATGAAAATGAACGGTGAAAGGCAAATGAAGAACCAAAGATAATTCCAATGAAACTACCAGGAATTTAAAATCTTAGTAATAGGGAAAATTGGAAAAAATAGGGAACCCTGGAAGAAATTCCACTTTAAGGGAAAGATGATATTCCCTTATACAATTATATTGAGTGTGAGATGATCCACCTGAAAGCATATAGAGGAGGAGAGCAGAAGGCCCAGCATTATCCCTTGGAGTCCACAGGAGAATGGGATATTTTAATGTTATGTAAGTCAAGGAAGGAGAAACTTCAACTAACTTCTCAATTGTCAAATGAGTACTTTCAGGCCAATAAATGTTTGGGGTGTCCAGATGATGATCATTAGTACTTTTACTTTAAAGGAAATTAGTGATTGTCTGTCAATCTTAACCACCCAAATCCTCCACTTGCCTCCAATTGAATATAAATATCCTGGAGTCAATAATTGTTTTGTTCTCCATTATATTCTTAATACATAGAATATTACCTGGCACATAGTAGAAGCTCAACAAATATTTTTTAAGTGAACAGAAAGGGCAGAGAGGAAGAGAAGAAGGCAGGGAAGAAGGGAGAGTGACAGAGAGGGAGAGGGAAAATTGCCAAATGCTACTGATTTGCAGCAGACCATGAGACAGAAAAAATAAGAATTGGTTCTTCAACGTTTTGCTTTAAAGATCTTCTTTATAGGATTAAACTATCTCTGGCAACATCACACAAAAGATAACACTGACTGACTCAGAAACAGAAGCACATTTCTTTTCCATATTTTTTTTCCAAATCCATATTACCCTCAGAGGCATGCTGTTGAAAACTAACAAAAGGTGAGAAATAATGGTCAAGCACTCAAACCATTTAGAAGCACCACATTTATTTCCTCTTTCCTCATACAATACATATACACACAAGTACTAATTCTGAACACATTTCATCCCTCAGCTATTTCATTGTACAATGGGGACAACTTAAGGGGACTAAAAGGTGAAAAATGAATTTTACACTATCAAAAAAGTTAAGGTCAGCCCATCCATGGCTAAGGCGATATAACTATAGGTAGTAAATGTTCTTTTTATTAATATGTTTAAATTATTTGGAGAGGAAATTGTCTCACAATAATCTTTCCCTTGTTTGTTGAATTTTATGATTGCTTCTTTTAGCCACTGGTCATTATAGTAAATAAAGAATCTATCTCATTTTCTACCATGATGAAACATATAACATGAGGACAAAGAAGTACAAAAAAGAAGTTACCCCTTTTATCTAAAATAGCTGAAGAATTACAAGTTCCAAATTCCTTTTTTTAATGAAATGTTTAAACTTAGTTTTAACTAAAGTCCCTTTATTAAATGGAGGTTGTGGTCACAATTTTTAAAAACTATTAAAATTTAGTGGGGTAACCTCTTCCTTTACCATAATTTAGCAACCAAGGATCCTCAATGTTACAGAAAATTTCATTCCCCTCAACCTTCATGCTAAAGAAGCATAGAGGATCAAACATATTACTCAGAATCTTGGTGACAAGAGCCTTATCTAAGAAAATAACAAAGGGAATTTCAAGAAAGACAACCAAGAGAGGTCCTAAGGTGAAAACTGTGCAGTAGGCATAGGAAACAAGACCAGAGAACTGAGGACTTGTTTCAGAAAGAAAAATAAACTGAAAGTGATAAAGGATCCAAAGTGATTGGCTTTGTGGAAAATTACACCAAGAAGCTCATCAAAGGTATGAGAAAAATTAGCACTGGGTACAAAAAAACTATGCAAATAAATCAGCAAGGAAATAACTATTACCTTTAGGGAAAGGAAACATAATCATAGTATACTGTAACACTCAACTGTAAGTAGTATATGTATAAGCATAGCATGAAGAGTTAATAACTGATTATTAATGAATAATTATAGCAAAACAGTATTAGAAAACAAGCTTTTATCTGCCCTAACAACAACAAAAAAAATCAATCGATAATGTGGAAAACTGATAAATCAAAGATACATACCCCAGACATCAAATCCCAACGCTAACATAAGGGAAAGATTCCTTACATGGAGAAAATGGTGTGAGTAAAATAATGGTGGTGAGAATATGCAAGTCGTGATAAGGAATCGTGGGAAATGGGACACTCATTCTATGCACTGTCTTGCATATTACAATAAAGAGTTGGAATGTTATACTTTAGTCCCTAGAGAGCCACTGAAGACTTGAGTGGAGGAGTAACAAGATGAAACCAATGTTTTTCAGAATCTGAATCTGACCTCAGTATGTTATGGTTTGGAACAAAAAGACACTAAAAATTGATGAATCAATATGAAGCTACAGAAATAATCCAAGTAGTTGATTGACATTATAGGCCTGTTACCTCATGAACATATAGTTATAGAAAAGTGAAATTTGAAATACTGAAATTTTATAAAAAAATATAAATTAATCAATACTTGAGAATTTCTTATTGAAGTTTTTTCATATCTTGCAACAGAGTACCAGTTAATAAAAGATATGCTGTTAGCCAAGCTATTTAGCTTGCTCATCCCCCTGATCTTAGGTGGTATTACTCTGATCAAAAAATAATTATGTTATGTTTACTAGTTCTCACACATTAAATGAGAGTTATAATAATTGTTATTGTTAATGTTATTGTTATAGCAAACTGTTTATAGCATATACCTAGTATATAGCATTTCCTATATACCAGGCAGTGTTCTAAGCTTTACATATATTAAAAGATTTAATCCCATAATAATGCAATGCAGTAGGTAGTACTCTTATTCTCATATTAAAGAAATGTAAGATACACAAGAATTAAAAAACTTGCTCAAGGTAAAATAGCCAGTAAGTGTTTAAGGTGAAATCGGGTTCAGGCAGGCTATTGCCAGGAGAGCACACTCCTGGACACTGTACTAGGTTGCCTCTAATTCAAATAAGTGAAAATTAAAAGTAAAAAGATTTCTTTTGCCCTCCATTTCAGTTCATCAATGTTTTCCTGTAATAAAAAACATAAACATGTGGGGATTCACATCTAGCTGAGCCTCTTTTACCCTCATGTGTAAAATGACAAAAATAATAAACATGTCACTGAGGGTTTGTTTGTTTATTTTTAACATTGTGGTAGATTGAGAGAATTAATAGCCTCAGTTCTTTGCATCTCCTTGTTTCCATGACTTCCCACTTTGATTCTGGGCTTATTCATGTGTTATGGGCTGAATTGTATTCCCCCTGCCAAAAAAAAAAATTTATATGTTGAAACTTTAACTCCCAGTATCTCAGAATGTGACTGTATTTAGAGGTAGGGCCTTTAAAAAGATGAGTTAAATGAGTCCATTAGACTGGGCCTCATCCATTCCAACTGATCTTCTTAGAAGAAGAAATTTGAACACACAGAGATGCGAGCACACAGAGGTAAGACCATGTGAGGACACAGAAAGAAGGCAGCCATCTGCAAGCCAATGAGAGAGTCCTAGGAAGAAATTAGACTTGCCAACACCTTGATCTTGGACTTCTAGCCTCCAGAACAGTGAAAAAAATTTTGTGTTTTTTAAGGCATTCAGTTGGTGATACTTTTTATGGCAGCCCTAGCAAACTAATAAAATGTGTAACTTGCTTTGACCTATAGAATGTTAAGATAGCCTATAAAAGCACTTGCATCTTTCTACTTGCTCTCACTCTTGTCCTCTGCCATCACATTAAGAAAATGCTCAGTATCTCCTAAAAGAATGAAAAACATCTGTGTAACCATAGCTAAATCTATCCTATGTCATCCATTAACTAGTCAACTTTCATATAGCTGACCAAGATCAGTCGGTACCACAACCTGCTGAGTCTAGCCAAAAACAGCAACTAATAGACCTGTGACCTAAATATTTGATTATTGTTTTAAATCATTGTTTTGGGGGAAGCATGTCGTACAGCATTATTATGGCAATACATAGTTAATACAAGCATCAAATAAAATACACTATCACAATTAATATAAATCCAGCTTCCACACTTTTATGTTTTAAAGGAGGCTGAAATGAACAAATTAATCCTATGCCAATTTTCTCCTTTCACATACATAAACAAGGCTCTAGCAATTAAAAAAAATGATAAACATTCATTTTAAATGTAAATAAATTGATGAGAATATAAGATTTTATTCTTTTAAAGGACACATGTTCATTACAAACTATTTTAAATATTAACAGGCCTCATTTCACTGATGTTATTAGTAAAGAAATTCACAATTACCTGTAGTTTCATTAAATAAATCAATCCCTAATTCTCTCAAATTAATTATCATTAGTGCAGATGATTGCTGTGGCCACAGTAAATAAAGTTATTATCAACTGCCAGCCTTGCTTCTCTCAAAGCAAGATTTGCTTCCATTCTTTAAAAAGGAAGACAAATATATGTGTGTGTGTGTGTGCGTGTGTGTGTGTGTGTACGTACACACACACACATATGTCTTGATTTGAAAATAAATTTAAAATTATTAGTCAAATCAACTCTTTCCCCCCAAAAATCTAATGCTTGAATACTCTCTGTAGCATCCCCCAAATTTTGTTTCCAACTGTTTGAATCAGGGTCCAAACAGGAGTTGGAAACTTATAACATGATATAGAGAATGTTATTATAAAGAATCATTTGGCAATGATAAAAGAGATACTATAAAATACCCTAGGACTGATCAAATAAAAAAAAAAAATACCTGAGGAAGGACAAAACTGGATAGGATGTACTTCCCCCAGGAGAAGATTCAGACTTTGTTGGAAAAGATGTGGTTGCAATCCACTGGATGGCAAGAAAGTTTTCTGTGTTGCCTAAACCAAATCTGATCTACAGTAACTGAGAAAATAGAAAGTAATCTTCTGGGGTGCAGAGGAGCTCCAGCCAGCGGGCTGGCATGCATATGAACAGAGAGAGTCAAGGTGCCACTCTGGACAGGAAGCTTGGAGCACATGATGTCCACAGAAAGATAATTGCCAGGCTGGACCAGGATTACAATAAGAAAGAAGGTATATTTTTCTCGCATAAAAATCTAAGGTCAATCCAGGAAATAGAGAAGCCCTCCTTCATACGATCATCCAACAATTCAGTTCCTTCTATCCTGTTTCTCTGCCATCCTCAACTTCACAGGTCAAAGCTGACTCACTATCACCATGTCTGCATTCTAACCTGTGGTAAAGGGAAAGAAGTGGAGATTTAGTGGCTTTATTTGAGGACATGCCCTGGAAGTTGTTCATTATCGGTTCCACTCTCATATTGACCCAGAACTTAGACACATGCAACGCCTAGTTGTAAGAAATGCTGGAAACAGTAAACTCTATCAGGGTGGATATGTGTCAGGAAAGACTCAAGAGGTTCTATTATTGAAAAAAAGAATAGGAAATGTATATTGGAGGACAATTAATAGTTTCTATCCTGCTCTGGTACTAACTAAACGGCAATGGGGAGTGGGCAGGGAAAAGTCAATTTAAAAGTCAGAAGGAGAAGAAAAGGGAAATAAAATATATTAAGAACATATTTATATGCTAAGTATTTTATACCTAACTATAGTTTCTATCTTAAGTTTTCTCAATAAATTAAACGCAGAATTCTCTAGCGATATGATTTAAAGCTCTGAAGTAAAGGCCACCTGAGTTGAATTCCTAGCTCTACCTCAATTAGAAATGGGTAGCACTTGGCAAATTACGGAACCACCTTAAGCCTGTTTTTTCATATGTAAAGTAGAATTAATAGTCCCTATCACACCTGGTAGTGAGGCTGCAATGAGATAACAATGAGATAACGGGCACTGCACGTGAAGATCTCAGCAAGGAGCCAGGTATGTGGTAAGTATTCAATGTGCTTGCGTCTCCTTTGGTTGTTTTAGCTTTTATTTGTTTCCTTTAGCAACTCTGTGATCTCAGTGTGCATGGATAAAGAGAAAGGGTTGTGTTCTAAATTCTCTGTCATGGCTAGAGTTTCTCAGAACCCTGTCTAGCTGGCCTCATACTCCTGATCACAAGTCAAGCTCAGGGTCGACCTAGATTTTTTTCCAGATCAGCTAGCATCCCTTTGATTCATTCATTTGTTTATCCATTTAATAAATCCACAAATATTTATTTAGCATTAACCAGGGAATATCTTGGTGCTTGGACAACTTGAAAGTAAATAAGGGTATAATTAAATAAATACTTTTTTGGAGAGTGACGAGTGTGATAGAGTGCTGTGTGAGAGCAAGATGAGGGAGACATGCTTTAGATATGAGATGGAGGAGAGCTACTGTGAGGTGACATTTGAGCTGAGACAACAAAAGATCTAGGCCATTGTAAAAAGTCAAGAGAAAGCATTCCAAACAAGGGGAACTGCAAATACAAAGGCTCTGAGACAGGAATATGCTTGGTATATTTGAGGTGGAAAAATAGCAACATGAGCTATGATAACCAGGGCAGGAGATGAGATCAAAAAGTCAAATGGGGTTTAGGTCATGTAGGATCATGTGAATGTGGTAAGAAGTTTTGAATTTAGTTCTACGTATAATTAGAAGCCTTTGGACAGATTTATTTCTGAGATACTTGGATGTTCTAGCATTCTGTAATGCTATAATTTCTGTGATGTTTTATAAGAAATCTAGGTCCAAGGGAAGTTCAGTTGCTTCACTACATTTTTTATAGTGATTTAGCATCTATAGTTAAACTAAAAAGTGTTCCTCCTGTGATTATGTTTTTATAATAAAACTCTAAGGGGAAAGGTAACTTCTGAGCAGAAATCAGAAGCTATTTTTGAATTATTTCAGAAGCCCCCTCAGCCAGAGTCATGATTGTTCAACGAAGAAAAACCTATGCACTACCTCAACGGCACTCTCTCACTCACTCACTCTCTCTCTCTCTCCTCACTCCATAAAGCAAAAGATAATAAGGTGGAAAATATGAAAAAAAAATTTCAAAGTATTAATACATTAGAAAATCATTTTATGTAAGGTGACTATATTCTATTCTGAATAACAGCAAAGCATAAAAATATGTTAAATTTCACAAATCTGTTTCTCCAACAGAGAATTCTCTCTTAAGCTCTGGACCCATATTTCCATCTATTACACATCTCCAAATATGTATGTCTGGCACTCAATTACCTCAAGCTCTGTATATCAACTACTTTTCCAATGAAACCTGCCTTTTCTCTTGCCTTTGTTATTCCATCTGATGACTTTGCTATCTATTCAGTTATTTAAGAAACAAAACTCTGAGTTTTTGTAAATTAACTCAGAATTACCAACAATTTTCAGTACTTTGAAAATATTCAAATTTCTTCTTTCTTGATACCACTGACACCTACTATGTCTCCTCCATGAAATGGGATTCCCTTCCTTGTCTTGCCAGTGAATTCCTACCTATGCTTCTAGTCCCACTTCAAATTACCCTGCTATCAGGAAATCTTAGAGATAGCATAAGGAGTTAATTGCTCAAAATATTCATGCTGATTTCACCCTTTTCCTTTTTTCCCCCTAGTTTTCTTGAAACTAATAAACAGAAAAAAAATAATATTTTGTTCACCTTTTTAGAAGTTCACACCCAGTGCTAGCAATTCTCACAATATTCTACAAACTGTTTAAATGTCTGTCTTCCAATGATGAACTCCCTAAGGTTATACCCAATTCACCTTTAGAGAAATCTAATATAATAAGTAATAATGCATAAATACATTGAAGTAAATGGTTGAGTTGACTGGTTTCCTGTTCACAGTTCCTATCATCCTGTTGCCTTTCTAGAAGAAATATCTCAAGTAGTTTTTCTTATGATTTTCAATTGACATTGTTTGGAAGAATATTCAAATAGGAAATATAGCTAGGGAATGTGGGAGAGACAAGGCCGCGGAGATAGGCAGGGAGGGAAGATCTTATATGCCATCATAAGGAGTTTGAGTATTAACCTAAGAAGCCAGGCAAGGTCTTAATACAAAATTGTTATATAATCTGATTTATATTTTAAAAAGAAAACTCTGCTATATGCAAATTTAATTTAAAAAGCCTTTACCAATTAAAAGGCTATTGCAGTAGTCCAGGCAATAAATGATAGTAGTAGCAGTGGAAAGAGAGAGATATAGACAGATGTATTTATTTTGTTGGTGTAATAAATATGTAGGTGAAGAAAAAGGAGACATCAAAGATAACTATTAGGTTTCATCTCGATAACTAAGTGGAGAGTGATACCAATTACTGAAGAAGGAAAAGAGAGGGTGAGAAATAGTTACAGGATAAAATCAAAAACTGCATTTAAACACATTAAGTTGAGAAGACTTGTAAAAATCCAATATGTCAATGTGTCAAGCCTTGAGCTCAGGATGAGATAAAGGCTAAAGAGATACACTTGGGATTCATTAGCATTTGAACAGTATTAAACTTATAGTGCTAGATGGAATTGCCTGAGCAGAAGTCAGGTGAAGAGAAAAATGGATGGAAGACTCAGAAACAAACTCTATGAGTTCCCTCAGTATTTAGGGATAGGACAAAGGTAATGAAAAAAAAACTGAGAAGGAAGGGACAGTGAAAGAGGCAGAAAATGAAGAGAAAGCAGTATAATCATAGCACACTGCTTAGCTCAACAGTGAGCAACATTTACATAGTCACCACATAAATCTTACTGTTTTTAACATTTTGAATCAGCTTCTAGAATATTTTTGCTATAGTTATAAAACAGAATATGTAGCTTATTAATATTGAAAGAAGATTTATAATGAGCAGAAAGAGGGAGATGGTCTGGAAAAGAAAGAGAAAAGTGTGAGGGTGCTAAAATCTTCATTTACAAAGTGTAAAGAAATGAAATAGTGCTGAAATAGAACACAAACTATTTTGAAGTGTTCATGTAATTAGCAGAACTATAACTAAAAAGTTTAATAGTTCTTCCTGTGGACATAGAAGAGGCATGTTTAGAACAGATGTCTGTTTCTTTTCATTTTAAATCCTTTCAAACTGATTTTTTAATCATGTTCGAGTTTTACTTTGAAGTAAGTAAAACCGTTCATTTAAACAGTGATTCCAGAGCCTCGATTGCAGATGTGTGATGGGGGGAGGAATAAAATTAAATTAAATTTATAAGGCTAAGATATTCTGACCCAGAAATTCTAATTATACTCCCTGAAGAAACTTTCAGAAATGAGGACAAAGATTTATGTACAAGAATGTTTGCTACTGTATTTATTATATTAGTAAAATGTTGGAAATGACCTACATAACAAATATTTGGAGATGATTTAAATAAATTATAGTTTATCCATAAAATAGAATACTAAACAGCAACTAGATCATATTTGAGATTATTTGGGAGTTTATATAATATTACTATCACATTATCATCCTAAATAAAAATACAAGATTAAAAAACTGTGTGTGCACACATGCATGTGCACAGAATTGTCTACCCAGCAAATATATGGTTTAAGAACCAATATTTCTGAACAAAACTGAGCATTTTCTACCAACAGGTCCTCTCTAAAAGAAAAAAAAAAACTTTTTAAATGTGTACTTCTAAGAGAGAAAATAATTCTAGTGAGGAGGTGTAAGATAGAAAAGGAATGGTGAAGAAAAATTTTTTAATATGTAGATAAATCTAAATGAACATTGATAATGGGCTTTAAAAAATAGAATGAAAATTCTACAAGGAAAAATGTACAGTTTGAAAGACGAAGACAAGTGAAAATGTTCTAAGTCCCTTTGGGAAGAAAGTAAAATTATTTAGATGTTTTACTAGATATAATGCCTACACTAACTGATGGAATAATATATAGAGTTTATTGCTTCTGAAATAGTTCGAGGAAAAAAATGAGGTGAAGAGAAACAGTACTTGATTGAGAAAAAGGCAAGAAAAGAAAAAAAAGAAGAAGAAAAGAAGCAGAACTAAATAGACAGTACAAAATAAAATGGTAAAAATAAATACAAATATATTAAGTCATAATAAATATAAATTTACTAGACTCAACTGTTAAAAGACAAAATCTAGCTAAAATGAGAAACAAACATGGCACCTTAGTCTAACGGGAATGCTATGGGAAGGATTTGAATCTCCAGGTCTTAGCATGAACTAAGATCCTTTATCTAATAGCTCTCAAAACGATTTCTCTTTCCCCAGTGTATAGTAACCTAAGAGGATGACTAGATCCCTTTGAGAAAGTCTGGGAGAATTACAACTATAAACACTTGCTTGATGTCACATGGTTCTTCTTCGTGGGATATGATCAATCATTTACTCTGTGGATCTGAGTGTGAGAACTGGCTCATGTCTGGAAATTGGACAAAGAGTCATGATTTACCATTGGAAAGGCTCAACTTGGCTATCTATTCATCCCTTCTTGATCTCTTGATTATGTACCTTAAGCAGATCTCTTGTTGGCATCACCTTATTAGACCTTATTAAAAATGCAAATTCTTGGTCCCACTAAAGAGCTGCTGGAGTAGAAACTTTGCAGTAACTCCCAGCAAATTTGTGTTTTAACAAACCCTCCAGGTGATTCTGATAAGTGCTAAAGTATGAAAACCACAGATCTAGTGGGATAAAACCAGCTTTTTAAAAAAACAAAATAGACTAGATTTCACTACAATAAAATAAATTAGAAAAAAGATCAGATTATGTTGCAAGGAGGAAGGGTAATTACTGTTCCGTTAAAGTTTTGTTTTAGTTAAGTGTGTGCATGTGTTTGAGGTGTGTGTGGGTGTATGTGTGCATGAGTTTGCAGTGAGTTAGTATGCAATATGTATTTTCCACTGTGGATCATAGTCAACAATGTTTAAGAAACACTGATAGACTTTTAAACACATGAAGCAGGAAACACGTACCAAGATGTTTCTAGCAGTATTGTTTATAATAGCAAAATAGTGGGACTACTTAAATGACCATGGATAGGAGATTAGATAAATAATTTATTAAGGAAATAGAATACTATGTAGCAGTGAACAGAAATAAAACACAGCTGTACTCATCAATATGAATGAATTTTTAAAATGTATTGGTGAATCTCAAAATAAAAAAATTAAAAATTGTACTGAGAGAAATTTTGCGTAAAATTACATATAGTATATCAAAAACCGGCAAAACAATATTTTCTTAGAGTAATCACACAAATGTGGTGAAACTATAAAGAAAATAAGAGAATATATATGCATATGTCAAATCATCACATTGTACACATTAAACTTATGTACGTTACTTGTCAATAATATATCCTAATAAAGCTAAAAGAAATAAGGAAGTGATTGATGCAAAATACAGGATAATGGTTATTTCTGAGGAATATAATTGAGTAAAAGTGAATAGGAAACTTCAAAGATATCGCTAACATGTACTATTTTATATGCAAGGTGCACAGGTATTATTTTGTAATTATGTGTATCTGTTACATACTCTTCTAAATGTAGTACATTTCATGATAAAATATTTAAAGTATATATAGATATGCACAAATAGAAAAACATGAAAAGTGCATGATTAAATAGGTAGTAGTAGCTATCACTAAAAGGTGAAGCTGTGGCTATTTTAATTTCAATTTTACATTTGTTTATATTTTCCAAGTTTTCTTATCTGAGCTTGATACCTTTTTTAAGTCATTATCTAACCGTCAATCATAACTTTCATTTTTTTTCTTTGTTGATGTTACTAAGCAGGGGTGAATAAATGGTGCACCAGGCATACTCTCAAATAATGTTTCTTATTACTGGTCTAGATAAGGATTTTTATTATGAGGAAGTAAAACCCAAACAAGATGGCTTAAATTAAAAAAAAAAAAAAAAGATTTATCGTAATGAAAGAAGAGGTTATTCGATGGACTTTTAAGGTAGGGAAGAACCAGTGGTCCCAAAACTACTTGAATAGTAAATAGAAAGTAAGCAACTGAGGTGTTGCCTTATTGGATAATTGAATATCCTCTCCTTGCTCACTTTCTTAGGGAAACTAATCCTACCCAAATTCCCTGCTAAGTGACCAGCCAACTACATGACACATGATGCTGCCCTCTCCCTACGTCCTCGGCCACTGCCGATGGTGCGGTGATAGAACTTCTGATCTGAAGAGGGCCCATCTAGAGTCTGGGAAACATCTTTAGCTTATATAATTTTGAAAAATGCATGAGAGCAATCAAATTCCTCTTTAAAATATTACAGAAGAAATAGGTGTAGCTAATGAAGGTAAGAAGAACTAGAAAGTCATGCAAGAATGAAGTTATCACTAAGGAAAGCTAAAGCCAAATGTGAGATTACCATGGCTGGGAAACTAAACAATTGGAAAAGCCAGTCAGAAGAGACAAGGGAATGTAGTTGCACATTGTAATGGACTGAATGTTTGTACCCCCGCCCCCCCAAAAATTCATATATTGAAGCCTTAATGCCCAATGTGATGGTATTTAGAGGTGGGCCTTTGGGAAGTGATTAGGTTTAGAGGAGGTTGTGAGGGAATTAATGTTTTTACAAGAAGAGGAGAGGGACCAAAGCCCTCCATCTCTCCCAGTGTGAGGATACAGTGAGAAGGTGACCATCTGCAAACCAGAAACGGTCCTCTTGCTAAAAAACCAAATCTATCGCCTTGTTCTTGGACTTATAGCCTATTGTTTAAGCCACCAAGTAGGTGTGTGGTATTTTGCTATGGCAGCCCAAGCTGACTAAGACCACACAGAGAAAAGCAGTACAAAAACAACCATTTAGCCCAAGAGAGTGAAGGCAGCACCTCAGTTGCTTACTTTCTCTTCACTGTTCAAGTACTTTTGGTTCTTTCCTATCCTTAAATGTCTTTCGAATAGCCTCTTCTTTCATTATGATAAATCTTTTTTTTTTTTTAATTTAAGCCATCTTGTTTGAGTTTTACTTCCTCATTATAAAAATCCTTATCTAGACCAGTAATAAGAAATATTATTTGAAAGTATGCCTGGTGTACCATTTATTCACCCCTGCTTAGCGACATCAACAAAGAAAAAAATGAAAGTTATGACTGACAGTGTAGTGAATTGAATAATGGTCCCCCAAAAGATATATCCAAGTCCTAAGCTCCAGAACCTGTGAAGGTGACAATACTTGGAAAAAGGGGTCTCTCCAGCAATAATTAAGTTAAGGATGTTGAAATGAGATTATCCTAAATTTAGGGTGCGCCCTAAGCCCAATGACTGATGTCCTTGTAAGAGAATGAAGAGGGAGATTTGGGACATAGACATGCGGACAGTAAGGCCATATGAAGACAGAGAAGAGATTAGAGTTATGCTATACAAACCAAGGAACACTGCAAATCACCAGAAGCTTGGAGAGAGGCATGGAATAGATTCTCTCTCAGAGCCTTCAAAAGGAACCAAGTTTGCTACCACTTGAACGTAGGGCATCACATTTTAAAACCAGCCCAAGAGAGAGACTACAGACCACAGCAGATGGGAATTTTACTGCTGGCAAGGTGAGAGAGAATTATGCTCTTAGAGATGTTAAACTAAACTGGTTTATAGACATTTTACTCTATAGAAAAAATTATCACCTCAAGAAAAGTAGTCAACAGATGAACATCCATGAGACTTCAGTCTGGTATTTGCTGAAAGATGAGACTTTTGGATATACCAAGAAGAAGATACAGAGGATGGAGGAAAGTGTGGGCGAGAGAAAGTGCAGGAAGGTTTGAGATGGGATCATCACAGCTGGCGAGAACTTGCCAGCCTTCCCAGTAAATGGGTCTGTTCTTGCTTTAAGCCTTTTGACCACACTCTCTGCTGCCATTTTGAAATCAAACAATATAAAAGGAGGATGGTAAGAAATAAGAAGAAACAATATTTTTGTAAAATATAAAGAATGATTAAAAAGTTAGGAAAGATTGAAATTGAGAGTGGGCTAGGAGAAAAATAGAAGGTAGAAATTAAGAATGAGCCCATGAATGCAAATAAAGATAAGAGATTAAGAATTTTTAATAATAAGATAAAATAAGTGAAATTAAAGATAAAGGTCAACAGGATTAGTGAATCAAAAGCCATAAAAGTAAAGGACATAAAAGGTTATTGTTAAAGCTAAAACTCATAAAAAGTAAAATGTAACAGGAAATTAAGGATTAAAAATATGAATTATGATAAAAACAAAACTATAAGAATAAGGAAGATTAGAAAAATGTTTGAGATAAAGGTCATACAAAGTGCTTTTAAGATAAGTTGAATAGATTAGAAAATAATATAACAGAGAAGAGAGGGAGAGAGCCCGTAAGGAAGCATACGCAGAAACAGAGGGCTCTCCCATTTATTGTGCTGTAGGCCTCATTGTGTAGTATGTCTCTTTGTTTTCGCTGTCTCTACCATGAAAATTACCTTTCTACTTTCTATTCCTGGCTAATGACTTTATATCCTTCAAAACTCATCTCAGGTATCACTTCCTTCAGGAGGCAAAACACACATAGACACGCACACACAAACACCTTTCTGTCCAAGCTGGGTTAAATACTTCTCTGTGACCCAATAGAATTCTTTATATACCTTGGATCAATATTTCTGTCTCTTACCTTGCCCTCCTCAGATCCTTACTTTGCATTCCTAGCTGTACGAAAAAAAGTAATGTTATAATCACTTCTAATAATAAAATAAAAATAAGAAGCTATCAAATCCTGTAATTTTGGGGGCTATATCTATTCAACAAGTGTTCCCTAGGTATTCACTCTGTGCCAGGCTCTGTGCTAGGCTCTGTGCTAGTATCTGAGAATAGAGAGATCAATAAAACACAGTACCTATCCTCAAAAAATTAATAATTGAGTTGTGGAAAGAGTTTAGTAAGCAAAAATTACAGCAGAGTGACCCCAAATTCCAAATAACATGTGAGTTTTAAATACTTCAATTAGTTCATTTTGATGTCACTTCCATATCAAATCTCTCTGCATTGGTAAAACCTTCATTCTCTGTTTCCAAAGCTACTTCTCAAAAGGAATTTTGAGTATACTTTAGTAAAGAGTTTATAAAAAGTAACAACAACAACAACAACAACAAAAACAGTCTGTTTGAGCCATCATCAGGAAAATACTAGCTAGGTATAAAGTAAAACACTCTATTGCCCAGCTACCTTATTTCACCAGGCAATGCACTGCTGGACCAGACCATTTGATGGAGTTTCTCAGAGCAAAAGGTCTGTAAATTCTTGTTAACAATTTTAAGATACCTTTGCTTCTGAGTACAGGCACAGGAGGCAAATTTTCACTGTATATCTAAATACATAAATTCTGTTTTATGAGATATTTCTCAGACTTGGGTTGTGACTACAAGAAAAGTCAATAATATAAGTTTCAAAAAATGGTTCTTTAAAAAAAATAAATTTTTTTTTCCCTCAGATTAAAAGAAGTTTACCAAAATACTGGGATCGATGAATAGAAGAGCTATCAGATCTATGTTTTACTGGTTTGCTTTATGTCGTCTTGCGGAGCGGGAAGCAGGGGGACGGTATTTTGTTATAACAACAACAGAAAAAAACCTCTCCCTCACATGATGACTTTAATAGGATGTGAATTACTAAAACTTTTTACTATGGGAGTTTACTTAGGATGATTATTTGGAAAGTATTTAGAACTTTATTTCAAGGTATATAGTATATCACACTCTCCTTATGCTTTAGGTAATTGGCATTTATCAACATTCATCCCTTTTAAAAAAAGAGAGAATTGAGAAAGAGATGCATGACCCAGGACTTAGAGTTATAAGGCTGAGGGGATCCAGATTTTATGTATTAGTAGCTTAATTTAGACAAATTAATCTGTCCAGCCCTCAGTGTTTTTTAATCTGAGAAGTAGAAATGATAGTAATATCTATCTTACTGTGCCATAAAGATCACATGTAATTACATATATGAAACCCTGTAAATGGCATATCAGTACACCTATATAAGGAACAACCATTTGAGTTAAATGGTTAAACCCAGTGCATTTCCCTAGTCAGAGCTAACCTTTGCCATTGGTACAGTAAGATATGATTTCAGGGACCTCAAAAAAGTCCTTTTATTACCAAAATATGAAAAATAATTGCTGACTAATGATATAAAATCCTTTATTTGAAAAAAAAATTAGAAATAAAAAAAAACTTTATTCTATAATTAGAGATAAGATTTAAATTGGAAATATTTTTACTAATAAATTTGAATCCAGGACACCCTGGAAAAGACAAAGGTAAGTGTATTTAAATAAAAGAAGTACTGAATTAATTACAGAACTGAAATAAAGCAGGAGAAAATTAGCTCAGAGCAAGAGAAAGTTCAATTAGACAAAAGGAAAGACTTATTCGTTGTAACCATAATAGCAGTGATGGAAGGCCATCCCATGGTATAAGGAGAAAGTAGAAGTATGTTTAGGCTCAGGACAAATTCCACAAGTTTGAAAAGTGTAAGAAAGGAGATTTATCACCACTCCTATATGCCAGGCATTATTCCATGTGTCTTATATATATTAATTTAATCTTTGTAATAACTTGAATAATAATTATTATTCATACCCTTTTACAGATGAGAAAACTGAGGTTCAAAAGCTAAAATAACTTTCTAAAGAATGTTGCCATGGTCTCTTTGAAATACCAGGTAGTAAGCTGATGATGCTTCTCATGGATGATTTTTGAGTCCTTGAATTAGGGATTGCCCAGATATTAATTTCAGATTTAATGTTTCAAGAGCTGAATTAATAGTTCAGCCAATTAGTAGTGAGTTTACATTTCTAATGCCTGTGCCACAGTAAATAAAAGCAAGGAATTTTTCCTGACTTATAATGAATTAACCTTGAAGATGATGGTCTAGCAAGCAGCATACTCCTGCTTCTGGAAGAAAAATACTACATAAAAACAGTCTTGGACAGACTCCAGGGATGCAGTGTTTTGTTCCAGTGTAAGAACTGCTTCCGAATGATACCCTAAACCTAACCTCACTCTCTCCAGTTCCACCTGATGTCAAGTACAGCTTTGATTCAGAAGGAGCCAATACCAACACTACATGTTCTAAAAATGCTATTATCATGGGCAATTCAGTATATTTACATATGGAGGATGAGAGTGATAAATTAGAGTGTGAGAGCAAATAAGACTTTTATATTCCTAAAAATTAGATCTCCCTATTTTCTTATGATTCTGGATCTCAGTCTTTCACTTTAAGCTGAGAGATGATAACCCGTGGAAGCCAGTAGAGGTCTGTAATACAGTATCTAAAAATTTAGGACTAGATGTTTTTTAGAATTCATTCTTTTTCAGATATTAGAAACATAATCTGATGCTTTTACTGTAATTATGTAACATCTTCACAGAGTCAGTAGAGCCCCATAAGTAAGCACATTAATATTTTTGCAGCAAAGTATTGTAGGAAGGTTGTAGTGGGGAGAATCACAGGAAATTTTGGAGTCAATGAAACTATTATTCTGTATAACATTGTAATGGTGGATACATGTCATTACACATTTGTCAAAACTCATAAAGTATACCATACACAGAGTTAATCCTAATGTAAACTACGAAATTTAGTTAATAATACTGTATTAATATTGGCCCAGAAATTGTACCAAATGTACCATACTAATACCGGATATTAAAATAAGAGAAATTGGTGGAGGATTAGGGTTATGTGGGAGCTCTCTGTATTTTTAGCTAATTTTTTCTGTTAACTGAAAACTGCTCAAAAAATTAATAAAGCCTATTAATTTTTCAAAAGTAGAGGAAAATATGCTGAAGAAAGAGATTGATGTTAAGATATAAGAAACTTGATAAGCTATTTTTCGACCATCTATTTCTGTATAACCACCAGCTCCAAATTCGATGGTTTGAATCCAAGTTCATTTCATAATGCTCACAATCTATGAGGTACCAATAGTTACCAAGCTATGGGCAAAACTCAGCTGGTTGATTCTCCTGTTCCACGTAGTGTTACATGCGGTCACTTGGTGGCATTCAACTGATGACTAAGCTGGAATAGAGAATCCAAAGCAGCTTTTTTCATATATCTGGTACGTTGATGAAGAAGACTGGACAGCAGGGTTCTGTCAGGCCACTCTCACCTCTCCTGGTTGCTTTAGAGTTTCTCCACATACTGTCTGCAGCAGATAGCTAAATTTCTTATACAGCAGTTCAGATTCCAGAAGGAGGTTCTCCAAGAGACTAGAAGTGGAAGCTGGTTATCTCTTAACTCCAGGGCAAAACATCGCTTCTGCCATGTCAATTGGTCAAAGCAGTTATGAAGCCCACCCAAATTCAAAGGGAGGAGATGTAGAACCTACCTCTCAATGAGGGAAAAGCCAAAGTCTCTGTGGCCATCTTATGAAATTTGAATTTTGTCCTGTAGAAGAGATACTTAAAGATAGTAACCTAAGGAAAGACATATTAGAATCAGTTGGGGCTGTATGAAACAAATAAGGGAGAAGAAAAGAAGCCCAGTCAAGCATTATCATGGAAATTTTACTTTGTATTTTTAAGTGACTTCTGCAAGAAGGGGTTGAAGCTCACTTCATAGTTCTGATTATAAGATGGGTTGTTTTTGGCTGCTAAGATACTGATGTTATTTCCATGGATAAACTTGCATATGTGTTAGGTTTTGGTCTCTGCAATTAGACTATAAACTCTGAAGACAGGAATTGTGTGAATCCACAGCATCAAGCATTTTGTAAATGCTCGGAAAATATTTATTAATTGGCAGATTAAAGAAGGCAAATCATATGACTGTTTAGTCAACAAATGTTTATGGAGCTTTTACTATATGCCTGGCACTGTTCATTTTTTTATTATTAAGATATAATTGAGATATAACATTGTATAAGTTTAAGATGCACAACATGTTGATTCAATGCGCTTACATGTTGTGAAATGAACAACACCTTACCATTAGCTTATACCTCCACCACCTCACATAATTACCATTTTTTTTTGTGATGAGAATATCTAAGATCTATTCTCTTAGCAACTTTCAAGTACATAATACAGTATCGTTAACTATAATCACTATGCTGTACATAGGATCCCCAAAACTTATTCATCTGATAATTGGAAGCTAGTATCCTTTGATCAACATCTCCCTATGTGATTATCCAGTTTTCCCACACCACTTTTTAAAAAGACTATCTATTCTGCATTAAGTATTCTTGGCTCCCTTGTCAAATATTAGTTGACCATGTATTTATACAAGGCTTTATTTCTGTGCTCTTGATTTTGTTCCATTCATCTGGGTCTATTTTTATAATAGCACCAGACTGTTTTGAATACTGTTGCTTTGTAGTATACAGTAGGTCTTCAAATGATATGGGTTTTTTTCAACGTTGTTTTGTTATAATATTGAAGAGCTGCCATAGGAACTTAATTCTTGTTGATAATCAATTAGTCTATAGTAAAATCGTTTCATTATACATTGTTTCACTTAAAGTCACAGAACCTATCAATGATACTAAGTTTAGACTTAATGTAATTTCAAATCAGGAAGTGTGATGCCTTTGCCTTTGTTGTTCTTTCTAAAAATTGCTTTGTCTATTCAGGATCTTTTTTGGAACCACACAAATTTTAGGGTTGTTTTCTTCTACTTCTGTGAAAAATCAATTGGACTTTTATTAGGGAGTGCATTGAATCTCCACATGGCTTTGGATAGTATGGATATTTTAATAACATTAATTCTTCAAATCTATGAACTCATCTTGCCATTTATTTGTGTCTTCTTCAGTCCCTTTCAGCAATGTCATAGTTTTCAGTGTACAGAGCTTTCACCTTTTTGGTTAAATGTATTCCTATCTTATTATTTTTGATGCAACTGTGAATAAATTGTTTCTTTGTTTCTTTTTCAGAATTTTGTTGTTAGTGTAGAATAATGTAACTGATTTCTGTATATTGATTTTATATTCTGAAACTTTACTAAATGCATTGATTAGTTCTAACTAATCAATTACTGGAGTCTTTAGGATTTCCTATATGTAAAATCATATCATTTGCCAACACAGACAATTTTACTTCTTTCTTACCAATTAGGATGCTTTTTATTTATTTTATTATTATTATTATTGTTATTATTATTATTATTATTATTATTTGCTTGCCTAATGGCTCTGGTTAAGACTTTCGGAACAATACTGAATAGGACTTGTGAGAGTGGGCACCCTTGTGTTGTTCCTGATCCTAGAGGAAAAATTCTCAGCCTTTTACTGTTGATTATCATGTTAGCTGTGGGCTTATTGTAGATGGCCTTTACCATGCTAATTTATGTTTCTTCTACACCAAATTTGTTGAGAATTTCTATCATGAAAAGATGTTATATTTTTGTCAAAAAGTTTTTTCTGCATCTATTGAGATGGTCATGTGTTTTTTATCTTTTATTCTACTAATGTGATGTATCATATTTCTTGATTTATATATGTTGAACCATTCTTGCATCCCAGGGATAAATCCTACTTAATCATTGTGTCTGATCCTTTTAATGTGTTGTTAAATTTGGTTTGCTAGTATTTTGTTGAGAATTTTTGCACCTATGTTCATCAGAGCTATTAGCCTATAGCTTTCTTTAGTGTCCTTATTTGGCTTTGGTGTCAGCATAAGGCTGGCCTCATAACATGAGTTTGGAAGTATTTCCACTTCTTCAGTTTTTGGAAGAGTTTGAGAATTGACTTTAATATTTCTTAAATATTGGGTAGACTTTATCAGTGAAACCATCTGCTCTTGGGCTTTTTTAATGTTGGGTGGTTTTTTTGGATACTGTTATTCTCTTTACTCATTATTTTTTGGGTGTTCAGACTTTCTATTTCTTCCTGATTCAGTCTTAATAGGTTAGATATTTCTAAAAATTTATCTATATTTTGTAGGTTAATTGCTTTTTGGTATATAAATATATGATCCTCATGATCCTTTGTATTTCTGTAGTGTTAGTTATAATGTCTTCTCTTTCATTGTTTTATTTTATTTGAGTCTTCTCCCTTATTTGCCAATTTTGTTTATCTTTTTAAAAACCAACTCTTAGTTTTGTTGAACTTTTCTATGTTTTTCTGGTCTCTATATCATTTGCATTTGCTCTGATATTCATTATTTCCTTTCTTCTACTAACTTTGGGCTTAGTTCTTATTTCCTAATTCCTTGAGGTGTAAAGTTATGTTGTTTATTTGAGATCTTTCTTTTTCTTAATGTGGGATTTTATAGTTATAAACTCCTCTGATATATTTGGCATATTCGTTTTTGTTTCAAGACTTTTTTTATTTACCTTTTGATTTCTTTGTTGACCTATTGGTTGTTCAAAAGTGCGTTGTTTAATTTCCACATATTTGTAAATTTCTAGCTTTTTCCTGTTGATTCTAGTTTCATACCATTATGATCAGAAAAGAACAGGCACTGTTCTTTACGCTTGCAATATATCAGTGAACAAAACAATAATGTCTCCTTTAATAAGATGAATATTTTAAGTCTGTAAAACTCATAATGTAGGTGGGAGAATCTCTTGGAAGTATTCTGCCTAGAGAAGCTGTTATTCTTTCATATGGCTCTTACCTGAGCACTGTTTCTGTAAAATGTCAAAAATTCTTTTTTCTATAAACTGCAAGTGACCTTGGAATCAGAAATTGCTTTGCCTGTGTAAATAGATAATTACTTTACTCAACACTACAGGGTCTATAAGTCAACTGAGACAATCAAATAGCAGTAGGATATCAATCTAAAGAGACAATCTTGCCCTTGCAGGCATTTCTTCATTTGAATGCACAGCTGCAACTACTATTATGATAGCAAAATCCTAATTGTACTCAATCAACAACAAGGATATTTCCATTTATGACTTGTCCAAGGTCATTTATTTTTGCTGTTATCCAACCTATGTAAGTATTCAAAAATGAAAAGGCTTCAAAGTCTTTGGATATATACACATCCCAAATAAAATATATAGATTTCTGATTCAACATACTACATAATTGGACTTTAAACAAAGACAGAGAGGGAGAGAGAGAAAGAGAGAGAGGCATTATTTGTAATTTAAAGGTCATAGAAAAAAAGGTTTTCTTTAAAGGTCAAAATCAGAAAGTTGAAACCATATGCTACATTTTGTTTTTCTCTACATTTTTACCTATTTCTCATTTTCCTGAGAATACTCGCCAGCAGCACTTGCAGCTGAGTATTTACCCCGAGATAACGCGCAGATTATACTCCTAACCTTACTCCTAAAGCTGACCACAAAAATATCTCGCTTTTATTATTATTTTTTCATCACTCTAGTATGTCGATAGTCTTTGAAAACAAATGACATCGTTCTATTTATAGCATTCTGTTTTTAGTAGCGGCGTTTCCATTTACAAGATATAGTAATTCTCTATTGCTGAAAATGTCAAATCTCAGAACATGTAGCATTCCTACGTGTGATGTTAACAACGTTCTCAAGCAGTTGTTAGCTGAATATTCATTTGATGAGTCCGATTTATGTATACACTTATGTTACATTAGGATTAGAGACAAGGTCTATTTAGAAATAACTCCAGGAACAGTTTTTATATTTTATTTTCACATTGAAAACTAGTCAGATTTGCTTCAGCCTCAAAGAGTGTGTTTATGTAAAATTAAATTAATGCTGGCAGAGAGATGTATTTTTTTTCTAAATGGGAAATGGGTTAAACCAGGTTTTTAAAAAGTACACTAGTAAGCATAGTTTCAGAAAAGTTGATCTCAAAATCATATGTTGTAACGATGTGACCAGTCTGAAAAATTGAAGGAATCATCATATGTTGTAACGATGTGACCAGTCTGAAAAATTGAAGGAATTATATGAAGTACATGTCTAGATACTGGCCATATTGTCTGTTTTCTTTTTTTATTAATTCAACCTGTATTTATTGACTACTATATGCCAGGCATTGTACTAGCACCACGAATAAACATTGAGAAAGATAGAGTCCCTGTTCCACTAAATAGTCACAATGTTGGTAAAGAAATATAGAGATAGAAAGTTTTATTTAAATCTTTGTGCTTCCCTAACAAATTAAATTTAAGTTGGTTAATACAATCATATAATTTTCAGGTGTACATTATCATTCGACATCTGTATATTCTATTATGTGTTCACCACTCAAAGTTCAGTTTCCTTCAGGTACCATATATTTGATCTCCTTTACACACTTCATCCTCCCTACCTCCCTATATGTGGCCCTCTTTACCCCATCTACCTCCCCCCTACCCTCTCATAACCACTAGTCTATAGTCTAAGTCCATGAGTCTCTGTTTGTCCTGCTCATTTGTTGCTTTTAGGTTTATATCCCACATATAAGTTATATGTGGTTTTCAACTTTTTCTGTCTGGCTTATTTCGCTTAGCATGATTATCTCAAGGTCCATCCATGTTGTTGCAAATGGCAGTATTTCATCTCTTCTTAAGGCTGAGAAATATTCCATACAAATTAAATTTTTTATGGTAAAAATGCAAAGAAATTTATACTTTCATGTATTGCTAATGGGAATATAAATTGATTGAGGTAATTATTTTTGTGACACATCAAAAGCCTTCAATATATGCTTACTCAAGGAATTTCATTTCTGGGAACTCATCCTAAAAAAAATAATCATGAGGCTACACAAAGGTTTATCTAAAAGGAATTTTATTACATAATTTTTATGACATTAAAAGATTGGCAACTACTTAAAAGGCAACAATGAAGAATTTGGTCAAATTATTTGCAGCTTATGAGGAAATAGTGCATGGCTATTTAAATTAATGTTATTGATGTTATGGGAAAATGCTGACTACATTGTCAAATGTTTTCTTCTTAATTAGACTACAAAGCAACATGTGTAATGTAATGCTATTTTTGTTAAAAACAATTTTATATATGTGGTAGGATGAATTGGCAAGTACCAACCCCCATTGTCCCCATCAGTGGGAGGCCAAGAATCAAAATAATTTAATCACAGTTGGCACCATTCTTCCTGGCGCCAAAAAGAATAGCTATTGACAACCAGTGTGGTTGTTCTTGTGAACTGGCCAAGTTTCAGGTCTGGAAAGGAAAAGCAAATGCTTCTCAGCATAGTAATGGGGTGGTCTGTTCACAAAGGACAAAACACAAAAAAACAAGCTGATGGGGAAAATGTCCTCTTCTCATTACTGTACCAGCCTGCGTTTTCTCAGAGGAAAACTTATGCTTGTCTTTGTAAGAAGGATGTACTCTACAGGTGATTTACTTAAGAGAACCTGCTCTCAAAGGTGAAGAGGCTGAACTGGTATTAAGAGACTGGCATTCACCATTCTTCACTAAAGAGAGGCTTGTCACCCTCGGTCACCTGCTATGTGCAGAAATCAGCAAACTGTGGCCCAGGGGCCAAGTCTAGCCTGCAGGCTGTTTTTGTGTGGCCCACAAGCTAAAAATACTTTTTACATTTTTAAATGATTGGAAAATTTTAAGAACAATGTCATGTGGCTTAAAAATTATATGAAATTCAGATGTCAGTGTCCATATACAAAGTTTTATTGGGACACAGTCATATTTATTTATGCATTGTCTATGGCTACTTCCTGCTACATTGGCAGGATTGAGTAGTTGCATCAGAGACTAGGTGGCTTACAAAACCTGAAATATTTAGTACTTGGCCCTTTTCCAGAAAAGGTTTGCTGAACCCTGGTCTAGTAGAGAGATCTTCGGTATACTTTTCAGCAAAGCTCAGGTGGCAGTCAAGTTTGCAATACCTCCTTTGAGGAGAGGTGTAGTTTTCCAAGGGAAGGACTTGCACTACAGGTGCAAAGAACACTCTGAATGTTAGTCACAGTAAAAATTACCCTACATAAGTTAGCAAAGATTCTTTCCTTCAGGAGGAAACCCTGCCACACCCAGGTTACGTGTAAATGTAACACAAGCATTGACATCCATCTCTACCCACCCCTTATTTCAAGAGTCAGCTTCCACTAAAACACTTTGAAAAGTGAAGCTTTCTTTAAGTCTTTCCCAAGTTGTCCTCTCAGAACCTCTCCTGGGGCAGCAATTTCTCCTGATTTGGCCACAGATCACCACTGTGTTACTGTTTTCATTTGGAACTCTAGACCCTGACTCATATTTGGACACCACTCCCTTTCTGCAAGCACTAGCTAGAGAACTCAGTGTACAGTATTTTGCCCTTTTATTTCCTACAAATCCACTAGACAAGCCTATTAAGATACAAACTATTTTCTGCTCCTGATTTTTGCCTCTTTCCCAAGTGCTTCCTTCATCTAAACACCCCATGTAGAGCTCCTTCTACCTTACAGGAAACTTCATTTCTTACAAACAAGGATTAATCTTGCTGCAGAATCTATTCCTTGTCCCCTTCCCCCTATCCATGCAGAACACCTTCCTTAAGTCTTTCTAATGCAATCTAATGTGAGAGTGAGGGTGGGAGATAGACAGCCTTTCAAGAGGACGATTGATGATGGTCATGACATCTCAAATCATGCAGACAATAGTAGGTGCCTTTGAAACTGAAAGTCTCAAATCAAATCAGAAGCCCTCTGTTATGGACTGAATGTTTGTGTCCCCCAAAATTCATATGTTAAGGCCGTAATACCCAATGCAATGGTATTTAGAGACTGGGCCTTTAGGAGATGATTAAGTTTAGATGAGGTCTTGAGGGTGGGCCCCATAATGGGATTAACGTTCTTACAAGAAGTAGAAGAGACCATAAGTTTTCTTCAAGCATAAGTTTTCTCACTCTTCACCGTATGAATACACAGTAAAAAAAAAAAAAAGAGTGGCTGTATGCAAGCCAGGAAATGAGATTTCACCAGAAATTGAATTACCTAGCATCTGGACCTTGGACTTCCCAGCCTCCAGAAGTGTGAGAAATAAATGTCTGTTGTTTAAGCCACCAAGTCTATGATGTTTTGCTGTAACAGCCTGAACTGACTAAGATAAGCTGAAAATATATCACGAACTATAATCTCAAACTGATTGAAACAATTAAGATATAGACTATCTATCATTAATGACAGCCCAGTAGTATGGGTGCTATTTGTCCAGTTTGATCAGGAGATCAATTCTGTTACCAAGGTTCCAGGTTCTTTCTTTTTACTCAACCATCCTCAGTGTCAGCTTTACCTTAAGAGTTATCTCTCATGATTGCAAGTTGACCATTTTGGGCCATTAAAACTTCATATTTTCTTATTCATATTGAGCAAGAAAAAGAAAAAAAGAAAGACTCTCTTATACTGTGGAATATACATTCTTTCCTATAATCTGATTGGTCAAAATAAGTCACATATCAACCTTTGAGTCACTAGTAGTCTTCAGAGGAAGTCCATATGTGAAATAGCTCAGACTAATGAGAATACACCTCTCCTAGAATAGAGTCAGCCTTCCCTGAAGTAGAAGACTGAGGCAGATACCCCAATTAGGGTTGTATCAGAAAGGAGGAAAGTGGAATAAATGCCGGGTGGGCAACAATATTACAGCACAATAGCACAATAGCTTAATAGGACCCAGTGTCATCTGTGAATTCTGGGGTTTGCTAAGGCCTCCATTTTACAGGCAATTCTGAATAATCTGCCAAAAGAAAATAACTGCCTAAAAAGTTTACATCTGTTAAATGTATCAATAAAAGAGCCATCAGACTTCATTTGTCGCACCACAGAGTATAATTACATGCTCACAAAAGTGACTTCAAGTTCCAAAGTAATTTCTAAAAACTAAAGCATTGTCACACATATAAATGTTAAGCTGAAAATTAAAAGAAGTCTATAGTTTTTGCAGTAAATTATATGCCATTTTTAGCACTTAGTTTTTCAAATAACTTTCTCCAGGTTATCTCAAAGGCAATGCATATACTTTTTTTCCTGTCTTCCTCAAGGTAGACTAACCTTGCTTCTATCCAACTATAGTGAATATAAAAACTAACCATTATTAATGGACTCTCAAAATCCTAATCTCAACGCAGAATATGGGGAATATTATTTATGAGTCCTCTCATAATCACTGATGACCTCAATCAGATTTGAACTCAATGAAAGATTTGATCTCTAGTAGATAGTACACCTCCACAATATAAGTCAAAAGATTAAAAATAACCCAAGCAAACTAGGTTAAAATATAATGGCAGTTATTTAGCACTGACCCTTTAGATTGAGCTTTTAAGGCTCCTGCTCCTAGAAATTGTACGTACTTTGCTAATCTTCCTGTTTTTTCTCACCTTTGTGTTTATAAAAGTCCCTATAATTATGAGCTGGTACACCTTTCTCTTCATTCATTATCATATTTAAATTTAATTGAAAAAGTAATATCCTTATAATTTATAATGGTCTTTTGACAGTACTTCACTACAGTAAAGCAATTTCCTGGCTTTCATTAATGACCAGAAAGATATCTTTTTAAAACTGCACAATGGATCTATTAAAATTACTATTCACCATCTGGGTCTCCTTGAAAGCTTGTTTGAGGCCAAGCTGTTATTTCTATAGAAGAAAGAATACAGGCTAAGCTGGAAGCACCCAATAGGCCTATAACACATACTTGTAAAAAAATTTTTCAGATAGGACATGAACCTGATTAGTCTCTTGCAGTCAAAAATGAAAGGAATAGAGATAAATAGGAAGCGATTTAAGAGTTAAGTCTTAAGAACAGAGGAAAGAGAAGGAATGTAAAGAATATCTGAAAAGTGAATCAAGAGCTGACCGCACCTGACACACATCTGTTCAAAAGTAATTCTAAGCCATCAAGCAACCAGTATTTTGAACACAACTAGTCACTGAATTGTATGACTCCAAGTGGTTATTTACCGAGGGCACTGACAAAGCAGAATCTGGAGAAAGCTCCCTGCTCTTGAGTCTCAGCGCCAAAGCTTAATAACGATGTGACCTTATGCAAGTCGCCTGACCTTTCTATTCATCATGTTCTTCCACTGAAAAACAGAGATAATGATAATTATAATGAATTCTTCATGGTCATTTATAATTATTAAATAAGATGGTATACATAAAGCACAACACTTACACCGTAAGCCCTTTCTACACGTCACCTATTATGATGAATTTGAAGAAAGAGGTATATCACTTATACATCCAATAAATCATTTTCAAATTGTCTTTGTTTTACAGACTATTTCAACTTCTATAATCAACCAACAATAGAAATAATAAGTAATGTATAGTATAGAAAGCAATACATACTATATATAAAAATAAAATGAAGAGAGAGGTAGGGAGTCAGGGGGAAGGTTGTAGTTTTAAGTAGAGTAGTCAGGGAAGGTCTCACTATAAAAGTGATTTTCAAGGAAAGACTTGAAGGAATTTAGGGAGAAAGCTATAAAAATACCTAGAGGAAAAATGGTCCAGGTAGATGGAATAGTCAGCGTAGTTATGTTAGTTTCAGGAACAATAAAGAGGCCAGTTTGGATGGAGAGAAGTAGAGAAGAGAACACAAGAATAGAGGGGAAATGGGGATCGTATCATAGAACCTGGTAGATCCTGGTGAAAACTTGTTTGTTTTTTCTCTGAGATAGGAAGCTATTGAGTGGTTTCAAGCAAATGAGTAATGTTAATTGGAATCACATTTTAAAAGGATTTTTTCCGTTTGCCTTATAAAGAACAGACTAAGGAGGCAAAAGTGGAAGCTGCGAAATTAGGTAGAGCTTTGCAGTATATCAGGCAAAAGATCGTGGTGGTTTACATCACAATGATAACAGAGAAGGCAGTGAGAACTGAAGAGCCATAAGGATTTCCTGATGGATTGGATTTGAGGTGTGAGATAAAGACAGACATCAAGCATGACTACAAGTTTTTTTGTCCTTAGTAATTAGAGAGATAAAGTTGTCATCAGCTGCAGTGAATTAGGTCATAGTTGGAGCAGGTTTTAAAGAGTAAGGGGAAATCAGATATTCATTGTTAGCCATGATGTTGGTATGTTCAGGAGAAAAGTCTAGACTAGAGAAATAAATTTTGTAGTCATTAGATGTGGTTTCTAAAACTAGAGAATAAATATAGATAAAGAAGATGACCAGGAATTGAGCCCTAGAGCTCAATCTAATTCTAATAGATCAGGAACAAGAGGAGGAATGAACAAAGGAGACTAAGAAAGAACAACAAGCAAAGTAGAAGAAACATGTTTTTTAGAATGTATATGAAGAAATTCTTTTAAAGAGGAAGGCATGAGCAATTGTATAAGTTCTGCTGATAGGCAAGATGAAGATTGAGACCTGGCCATTAGAGTCAGCAATGTGGAAGTCATTTGTGACCTCAACAAGAGCAGTTTTGGTGGTGTCGTGAGGACAGAAGCCTGATAATGAGTGAGTTTGAGAGAGAATGAAAGAAAAGGAATTAAAGGCAGCAAAGTGCAGACAAATATTTCCAGGATTTTAGTTATTAATCATAAGCCCTCAAAACAACCCTGAAAGATAGTATGTGTGTTATTCATTTTATAGATTTAAAAAAAAAAAAAAAAAACTGAGGTGGAGAAAGTAAGATTTAACTCAAAATGAAAAAGCTAGCAAAAGGAACTAGGACCTAAACACAGACATCTAACTCCAAAGATAGAGTTCTTACTTGTCCATGCATTCAACAAACATATGTTGAGAGCCTACTGTGTATATACACTATATGAACAATTATCTAGACAATGTTTCTCAGAATAGTCCAAGGACAACCTGCGTCAGAATTAACTAGCAAGCATCTTAAAAATTCAGATTTCTGAACTTCATCCCAGACTCACTGAATCAGAATCTCTGGGGATTTTAGCACTCAAATGGATTCTTAAGCCCACCGAAGTCTGAGTTACTCATCTAGTGAAATATGTTTTTTTCCTCTTAAGAATGCATTAAAAATATGTATGTATATTTTAATTTATCTACCTTCTGTCCTTTGTATAAATCTTTTACAACTGTTGGAAATCCGTTTGGTAATTCATCCCAACAAATCTTCAATGTCCTCTTTCTTAACCTTTTTCATAATCAGGTAAATTTTACTGGAATAATAAACCCTACTTTTTTCTCAACATGTTTCCAGAATTTGGGATAATCTCACATGTCATATTTTTACCTTAAGGTGGGGTTTTATTTGATTGTAATGTAATTAGAAAAGGATCTGCTCTTTAAACCAAATGACTGTGTTTAACAAAGGTTATGAACTTGGGTTTTCAACTCTGAAGGGTAGGATTCTATTCAAAAGCATCTTCCTGTGAAGGGAAAATGTGCCTATCCATTGTATGTTCCAGGTCTTTTACCACTTATGATGTTGATTGAGACAGTACTTTCACTGGAATTTCTGAAAATCACTCCATTGTAGGCACGCGATCTCTCTTTTCTAATAATTCTGGAACATGTTTGCTGCACTTATTCAGAGAATGCTTTATTTTATACCAGTTCTTTACTTTCTATCCAGAAACAGCTGCTCCATCTCCTGTGACACAGGATGTAATAAAATGGAGTAAATGGAGTAGAGTATTTTGATAGATTAATCACTGCAGGGTGTGCAGTGTTCACAGCACTCATGGTGAATGTGAAGAGATTATACCAAAATGACATCTGTTTTCTTCCATGTAAATTCCTAGACTTTGAATCTGCTGTTATTTAGCAGATGTGTAAATTTAATTATTAGGATCGAATAACCACTGGAGAAAGCCTAAGATTTTATTGATAGCTTTCCACCTACGATAATTGCAGAATAAGTAAACTGCCTTTGTCTCTTTCATGGAATAAAACTGAAAAATTTAAACCCATGGGGGATGTGTTATTTCTTATTCCTAAGGTGCATATGAACTGGTTGTGTTGATACATACATATTAATAAAATTTCAACAAATGTGTGTAACAGTTTGATAATTATTTTCCTCTTAGGCTGCAACTAAAGACTCATTTTCAGCAAAATAATTTGGAGATGTCTATTAGTCCGTCATCTTCAAGACTGAAGACTTTTTCTGAACTCAAGATTTTCATAGGGTTATCTACAGTTTGGGTTAAAAGAAGCCTTGAAGATTATCTGATTCTATCCATTCATTTGACAGTTGAGGAAATAAAGAAGGAACAAAATAGAATACCTACTAAGCAAATGCCAATTTATTCTTTAGTTTGCTGACTCTCATTCCACTACTCAAAGCAGAATTTGTTAGGAAGAGAGGAACCTAAATGTGTTGACATGCTCTCCATAGAATGCTCTGAGACGGGCATTCAATCTCTGTGATTTTACCCTTGTGTAGCAACAGAAATAGCTGGAAGCCAATGTTGGAAGAAGTCATCAAGAGGACATGACCTTCAGCAAGCTGGACCCAGGCAATCAGAGGCTCCAAACCTCCTCCCCTGTCCTTGAAATGTATTGATCACTGCCCCGCCAGTGAAAGCCATTTTCAAGGATTCGGCCTTGAGAGAACAATGTGATATTAAGACCATCTAGATGATATTTGTGACTAAACCCAGGTAAGGCCTCTAGATAACTTTTAAGATTCTGGTGGGTAGCTGTGGAGATCTACTTATCTTGTAGTCACCTAAGACAAGACTCGTATGCAAGTCCCTTGCTTAAAACTTGCCACTTATCAATCAGAAATGATCTGCTTCTTTCTTCAGTCTCTGCTTGCATTCCATGTAAGGAGGCCAGTTTTGAATTTCACCTAAGGAACTCCCAAGGTCGTGAACCAACAGGTAAATGGAATATATTTGACAAACTCCGGAGAGATTGTTGCTTTCGATGTCAAAGCAACTCAAAATTCAAGAGTCTAAGGCTTTGGGATCTGGTCCCATATGTGATCAGTGAATGTGATTTGTGGCCTTGGCTACATCCTTTTCCTCATCTGTGCTATGATTAGTTGGCCTGAGAAGCCACAGCCCTGCACATTGGGGTTAAAATTCTATCAACTAGTGACTCTTCTACTATATGATGCTCTTTACTTTTTTTGCCTAAATGCTCTCGAACCTAATATATAAAGCAAAGGTGCTAAATAATCAATATCACTTGTTCAGAAAGCATGGTTCCTGATCTAGCATCTACAGAATATCAGGCATATGTAATTTTAACCAAAATAGGCACAGTCATGTCTTTAAAATATCAAGCACATCAGATCAGAAGTTAAATTTTCAGCTAGTTGAATAAAGATTTTGTCCAACAGAATGAAACCATCTGGATATTTCAAAACCATCTGGATAATTACTTGAAGTTTTCCATTTTGATTCAGATGTTTCGATATTATGTGAATAGCTGAAGCAGAGCTCTGGTACTTATCTAAATAATTGTTTATAAAGTGTCCACTATATGGCATTAGACGGAGCTCACAGAGAGTGTCCGCAGAGTCATGCATCCTACAGATGCCACAGTGCATCTGCTGCCTCCACTACACCATTACCATGACTGAACCAGGCACCGAGGGAGATATGTCTAGCCCAGAAAGATACTACTCTCCATCTTCCACAATCACTGTGATAAGCCTTTAGGAAGTATCACACTCTACCCCCAAATCACTGAGTGCTCCTTCGTTGATCTTCCATCACCTGGCCTCTTACTCACATATTAGTCTATAAATCCCCTTAATCTGACTAAAGGTTTCACTACTCACAGACCTCTCTGATCTTTTGCTCTACCTTCTGCGGCTCTCCACCTGTTGTTGACAAAACACCCTTTTTTTTAACTTCTCTGAATATTTCCTCCACTCCTGTCTGAAATCTACAGAAATCTGAAATCCTCTGAGGATGCCGCTTTGCATGTAGCCATCTCAGATTACATCTTTTCTCTCCTACGCCAATTATTTCACTGGGTCTGGAGATGATGAGGCTGTCCACTTTATTCCCCATTGCCACTCAAGAACTATTATCTCTGCCTCCTCCCTAAAATGTGTCAGCTATTTTGAAACTCAAGCCACTAAAGCATACCACCACCTGCCATTCCTTGTTGAGTTCATATCCACATCTCTAGCTCATTCCCCTTGCTCCTTGAAGAATTTTAGCACCCGTCTCACTGTGTCCTTCTACAGAAATACTTCTATCAACAATGTTTTTACACGTTTTGCTCCTTTTTTAAAAATACCATCATGGACACTTTCTAGGGGGGATTTTCAAACTGTTTAACAACTAGTATGGAATAGGGACTGATTTAGGACTGATCAGCAGTAAACGGCTAGCATGGCAACACCCGTGTAGATTAGCTGACTATCAGCCTGTTGTAGTTCTCCAGTCATTTGACTTCTTTGCTGCCATATCTACTACTTGTTGCTCGTCTTATATGTTGTCCCTTATCAGAGAAGAGAAGCCTTCTCTGACTAGTCTATGTGAATTAAAAACACTCTCCCATGATTGCCACTCTCTGATTATTTATCTTTTCCAAAGTACACATGACCTGTATGCATTTAAGTTTACTAATTTATTGTCTTTCTCTTCTAAAATACAAGCTACATAAGAACAGGGGCTTTGTTCTTTTCACTGTTGTTTTCCCAGTGCCTAGATCAGTGTCTGGCACATAATTGGTGCTCAGTAAATATATATTGAAAAATAATTTTAAACTAAATGGAGTTTTAGGGACACAATTACCAGATTTCCACTTTATGCTTTTAGCTTTTGAATGCTAACTAGTCCTTCAATATTTGAAATAATTTAAAATGAATCAAAGAATAACATAATTCCGCCCTGGAAAAAGTGAATTTAAAGTAGGTATTCTAGTATGCACAAAATTCTCAGCATGCACCAATACCCATGTCTATTTGTAGTTGCTAAAAATACAGGCATTTAAATTTATGGAATAAAGTAGTTCATGAAACATCAGAGGTGATACCTTGGGTCATGATATAGACAAACTTGTAGAAATAGTGTCATTTCAACCTAGGATAGTAGGAATATATAAATGAAAAATAGGATTCAGTCGTGGAAGCAGCACTAAATTTCTGCCTCTGCCATGCATAAGTTTCCTGTCTTCCAGAAAATAGCATTAGGAGAAGCACAAGTCATTTATTCATTTGGGGATTTGCCATATAAAATAGAATATATGGCATGAATTGCAGTAAGGGGGCACATTATTCTAAAATTGTTTAACAAGTAAGCCAAGTTTGCCAGGTTCCAAATTAGCATTTAGTCATTTGTCCTATGAGGAAAATGCAAAATTATTTATTTATACTTCTTACAACTTTGCTTGGTTAAAGTTGTATCTGCATAATAGGCAGTGTGCTAGAAGGGAAAGAAAATATGCTTATGGAATCTGCCATAAAAGTAAGCTATTAAAATGACAATGTTACTGATTTCTTGAACGTTGAGAATAAGTACTCCATGAAAAAAATCATTCTGTGATAACAGGCTAAACTAGAGATTTTTATTAACAGAGCCTTTGCGGTTAACCATTCCCTGGACCAGAAGACATTTTACATCGGACAAAAGGGTTGTCATCTCTAACTATGAGCCTAAGCAAGGACCATACTTTACCTTAAAAGCTGAGAACACAGTTCAAGTAAGATAAGGGAGCAAGGACTTACCATAATCTTTCAACAAATCCTCATTAAAAGAAGAAAAATAGAGAAAAACTCCAAACTGATGGCAATGTTTGGAATTATTTTTTGTAATATTTTATATTCAATATGTCAATTGTATTTTAATTTTCAAATGATACATTCTTTGGAAAGATTAAATAAAAATATGGTACACAAAAAGAACCCCTAAAGAAACATTTTTATACATTGTCATTTACAATTTTTGCTAAATTTTGCTCTAAATCTTATTTTCTTCATGATATATTTAGGTTTTTATTTATTTTCTGGGTTTTGGAGAGCTAAATCTCTCCTCAAGTCTTAGCCTGAATGAGCCCACATGTCCTAACTGCTGAACCATTTACCATCAAAGGAAGTAGGCTCTCCTCCCTCCCCTGCCCCCACCCACGAGGTCAACTAGGCCAACCTCTGGTGCTGGAACAGCATCAGTGTTCACCAAAGCATATGCCTTTATGGAGCCAGGCCAGATACCTGGACAAAATTGAATATTATAAGAAGTGGAAAGTAGAGATGGAGAAAAAGCTATTATCACTACAATACTCTAATCTAAAGAACCAAAGTCAAAATTTGAAAGCCGTTTTCCAAATTCCAACTCTTATGACTTAGCCTATCACCACACAATGTCAAAATAACTTGGAATTTTTTTTTTAAGTATTCAAATCATCACTTAGGCAAACTTAAGGAGAAACTTAAGTTTTCTTATTTCCTACAGTGACATTAGGAAAATCAGTCTAGTATAGTGGGACTTGGTGTCAGACAAATTGTATCCAGTCCCAGCTCTACCACTTATTAACTGTATAACCTTGATCAAGTCACTTAACTCTCTAATAAGTTGTTATGATTATCAAGTACAAGATGCCCATGATAGTGCCAACTGCAGGTATTAGTTTGAAGCTTGAATAAGATAAAGTAAATATAAGACTCTAAAATATTTCTCAGTACATTATCTAGTTATAGTACATAGTAAGTGCTTAACCCATTTCCCGTTTGCCTTAAGAATATTTGCTGGTGGCACTTGCAGCTGCAGTTACCCTGAGATAACTCATAGATTACAGTTCTAATCTAACCCCCAAAATTTGCCATGAAATTGCTCACTTTTATTGTTATTTTTGCATCGCTCTAGTATATTAATAGTCTTTGGAAACAAATGACATCGTTCTATTTATAGCATTCTGTTTTTAGTAGTGGTATTTCCATTTACAAAATATAGTAATTCTTGATCACTGCAAATGTCAAATCCTAGAAAATGTAGCATTCCTACACGTGATGTTAAATGAACACTGGCAGTGAGCTGCACTTTTTTTTTTCTAAACAAGAAAAGGCTTAAGAAATATTATTGCATATGGAATTAAAAAGAAACTACTTAATTCAGGGAAAGAGAGAAAGGATAGTGGGGAGATCCAAAACCAAGTACTGGCATGATGGGCTTCGAAATTTTAATGGATGCATATCCATAGACTATTAATAAATACTATATTAACGTAGCTTCACAATTAATAACTAATATTTACTAAGTCTTTGCTGTAAGCCAGGCCGAGTGCTAAACATGTCACATACACTATTACATTTAATCCTCCCAACAACCTTTTTTACAAATGAGGAAACATAGTCTTAGAGACATCAAGTGGTTAGCTGAGGCCTCAAGCCAGTTAAAGTACAGAGATGCTTATGAGTCTAAGTTTAAGTCTGTTGAGGAAGCCACATTCTTAACTACTACTAACCACTATCTTATTCTGCCTCTGTAGACTGCGAGTTGTTGCATCTCCACTGGGGTTTCAAAATCTGGTGCTCCTTGGGCAAGCAGGTACCCACTCACTTCATTAACAAGGAAATATACAAGTGTGTCAGTGGGTGCTGGAAGTCTGTCCTCATTTTTTTTCAAATGCAATTAATTGATGAGTGGAAGGAAGCAAGACGCATGTTAAATACAAAGGCTTACAACATTGCATTGCCTTGAGTTTCCTCCTATTATCTAAATAATAGGAAGGATGTTCCGAATAGCTGGGTTCCAAGGGAGCTCAGCCCCAAATTTCCTCTTTGGCCCTGACAACCTACCTTCCAAAAGAATTCACAAAGAGAATTTTCCAGCTTTGGATTTTCTAAAATATTTTCTAATCACACAGGATTGAAATCTAGAAGTTCTCTTAGAGACCTTTCTTCCTCAGTCCTCATGTCTTATCAGTCATCACACCCCATTCTTCCTTCATAATTTATCTCTAATCCATACTTGCCTTTCAGTTCCCCCACAAAGTCTCTAGGTAGCCCTTCCTTTCTCATACTTACTTCACGCTGTGGTGACAGACGTGTCACTGAATAATGTCCCAGCTCAGGGGTCTCCAACTTATTGTGCGTGGCAGTTGCCTCCCATCCCTGTGTAATACAGGTTTGTGGATGTATATCTCTATCACATCCCTTCTAGACGAGCAGGGTACTCTGTGTTTATGGGTTTCTTGGGGCCATGAAGGGCAGGCATTGCTGTATGAGGCTGGCAAACTTCACCATTGTTGGCCAGCTGCAGCCACTGCAAGGAGGTTCTTTGCAAGGTGACTGAGGAGCAGCAGTCAGAGGCCTGAGTGCTGGCTCTGCAGTAATATTGCTGATGGTGATTCAGCAACCTGAGATTTGGGGCAAGCAAACAATGGCTCTGGCAGGGGGCATCTAAGTTCCTACCCTTGATTCATCATAGGAGCAAAACCTCTCTGAAATTGATTGCCCATCTTCCTATTACCTTCCTACTTCCTTATTCTCTTCCCTACATCCTCTTTTATCCTCAGCCCCAAAAAAGCCCTAGTCTCACCTTTTTCATTGATTAGACCTCAATGGCACATGAAAATCAAAGCTAAAATTCCTAGAAACCAAAACTTGCTTACATTTTCTTTGAGGGCAGGGAGGACTGAACCTTCAAAAGTTCCCTGGAAGCGAGAAAATATTTTCATTCCATTCTTTTGGAAGTAATGGTTTTCCTTTTCCTTTCAGTGGTTTGCAAGCCTTCTTGCCTTCTAAAATAGAAGAAAAAGGGAGGGGAGGAAGACCAATAGTTAAGTTTCTGTGTGAAAATAGACTGAATACTCATTTCCCATTATACTGCATTTGCAGTACCCTCCTATCTTGTCTCAAGTTTCTTGTCCTGCCTCAAGTCTCATTCCAATCCATTCCACTGTTTCCAAAATTCCACCAACTAATAACATAAACATTTATCTCATTGAAATTACTCTTCCTTAAACCTGGCAGTTCCTTGACTTCAGTGACAACGCATTATCCTGGAAGTTTATTGGCATCTCTGGCTGCTATTTTTCAGTCTCCTTTACTGGCAATTCTTTCTCCATCCATCTTTTCAGCATTAGAGTCTCTCAAGATTCCAATCTGTTCCCATTTCTCTTTTAACTCTACACACTTCCCCTGGGTAATGTCATCTATTCCCATGAATTTTTCATCTATAGTTTGATAACACTCTAATGTGTATCACCAGCCCAACCTTTCGCTGAGCTATAGACTCATATATCCATCTCCCTGTGAGCCTCTCCACTTGGATGCACTATGTCCAAAACCAAAGTCAGTGTTTCTCCATTCAACTTACTCCTCTACTTTCAGACACAACACAGTCACCTTGGTGGCTCAAGGCTATATAACCTGGGTATAGTACTTATCCCTTCTACCTTCTACAGTCCTTTAAATCCCAATGACCAATCACTTCTTTTCATACCATCTCCTAACCCCAGTTTACTTCCTCCTTATCTCTCCTCTGGATTACTGCTGTAAGCTTCTCACCTATCTCCCTGTCTCCCATCTAAATTTCCCTCTAGCTAATTAGTGATTTTCTGAAATGCTTATCTGATCTGTCACTCTCCTGCTTAAAGTGTTAGAGGTCTCCCTCCCCACTGCCCTCAGGACTCAGGTCTAAAATTTACAAAGTCCTTTGTAATCTGGCCCCAACCTACCACTTTACAGGGCCAAATGACATCTGTGCAAATTAGAAAAGACATCCCTTTCTTGAAGCACATGCAGCCTCATGTGAAGGTACAAGGCTTGGTGAGGGGAGTGCCAATTATATTTCTATAACCACTCTACCCAATGTGGTTGTTCTAAGCCCATTATGTGGTGGCCTAGCCACACAATCCCCTGGACCCATCCCCAAAAGTGCCACTTTTGCCTATGCATTTTTGTGCATAATGTCCCTCTTTATCATTTTGTCATTGTTGGTTCACAAATTGGTCCCTGTACATGGAGGGCAAGAAGAGACCAAAGAAAAAGGAAGATCACTTCAAGTTGGTAGGTGTCAGGTTTAATAAGCAACAAAACTTATGCATAAGCCTTGTCTTGAGTGGCCACAAGATGAATAGAACTCTGTACCGGCTCACCAGAATCATAAAAGTTTATATAGAGGCCTTAACTGAGTCAGTCACATATTCAGTTCAGGTTATCTCAACAACACATTGTTCTCTCATGGCCGTGTCCTTAAAAATGGCTTCCACCATGGGAACAGTGGAAAGAATGTTAGTTCCAAGGACAGGGGAGGGGGTGAGGAGCCTCTGATTGCCTGGGTCCAGCTCTTGGGTCAACCAGTGATCATGTCCTCTTGATGACCTCCTCCTTCACCTAAGCCCTCTTCACCTTCAATTCATAACCCACTTTCTTTAGGCAGTCATCCCTCCCTTCCATTGTGCTCTCACAGAACTCTGCACTTTCACCATCACAGTACATCATTTTAAGTTAGTGTGTCCTATTCTTACTAATTTATAAATTCTGGGAGGGCAAGGACCCTGGCTGTCTTATTCATCCTTTTATTCCAAGTTTTAAGCAGATGCCTGGTACCCAATATATGTGAGATGACTCTAAATCTCACATTCTGAAATTACTTCAAAAACTAATCGTGAGTTTAATTTTAATTTATTCTAACTTTAAATTATAGGTCATAAAGACCAATCAAAAGAACAAGATCCACCATCCCCCAAAAGGATGAAATCATGGTAAAATGATAGGAATACCTTAAGGGTACAAAGTTGACACAGACATATGCTGTTACTTAAACAGCTAAAGCTCTGATAGCCAAGACCTATCAGATATATATATATATATATATATATCTATATTTGTTTCTCATTTCTTTCTCAAAAGCTAACATTTATTTTTTTCTTAAAGTTTTGCCTTGAAACCAAATGTTTACTTGCTATATAAGTTTAAATGTGGTTATTGATCTGATCAAACAAAGCTATATTCTGCCCTCTCTAAGGCATGTTGAGAAAACGACTCAATGTCTATATGTCTTGTCTACTTAGAGAACTGACATGACAGCTAAACTTTTTAAAAATTCCTATAGGTTCCTCCTGGGTTTTTCAGATCCCTCTGGCCAGATCCGGTTCATTTGTAATGGAGATTTTGCACAGATTTCACAAGCTTTGCTAATCCCCTCTGTAAGAAAGATAACCTTGGGATATTTAGGTTGACAAGAGGAGTTTCTACAAATTTTGTCAGTGTTTCTTAGAATGCGTTTAAGAAACCATGAACTATAGCAGTGATCTCTAAAGTGTTAGAATTATTTTTCTGGGAAAACTTTCTGTAGAAGGAGAACAGCCCTCATAGGACAGGGTGTGGATATTTTAAATAAGATACGAGAAGGAAGAAAGGTGGGGTGGCAGAATGTTATTTACCCAATACCTTTTACTGATTGCCTATTACATGTCAGGCATTGTGCTTAATCCTTGGGGATACAGTGGTGACCATAGACACATGGCCCTGACCTAATAGAGATTATGCTCTATTGGTGCAGATAGGCAAGAATTTAGTCCTACTGTTAGTGGGACATTTCTTATGATCATATTCCAGTGGATATGAGGAGAATACTAGAAGATTGTGTCTCTGAGCTCCTTACCTTTTTTTTTTTTTTTTTTTTTTTGTAGTCCTGTTTCACTGGCATGTGTTCTGATTGTTGACTCTAATTCTTCATTCTCTGGCTGGGGCTCCACTCAGATGCATAGGCATTTTTCTTGTTAGGACTCAGGTCTAGTGTGGAAATCTCACAGGCAGTAAGACTTGGCCTCTTGTCTAATGAGCCAATGTTATAAAGATAGGCTGTCAACTGCCTCTTGGGGTCAGGAGATCCAGCATACTCATCTGCCTTCCCCATCCTCATCCCTAGCTCCATCACTGCCTTTTTTGTCACCTGCTGGCCCATGAAGAACTGGGGTTGAAAAAGCCTATCCACTCCTCTTTGCAAGGACATTAACATGGCCCAAAGCTTTGGCCACACTAAGTCACTGAGTGCTGCCTGCCTGAGTGCCGCTTGCCTCAGGAGAGGCATGTAGCCATTCTTAGAACTTAGGAGTAGAGTCAAAGAGAAGAGAAATTAACATCCCCATTTCCCAGCACCTCTACAGAATTCTAAATTCTACATATTTAACTAATTGAACTTTGAACACTCATTCTGGAAAAAGTCGTGTTATTAAAAATAATGGCTGCTATGAATCAACCAATTATTATGTTTCAAAAATTGGAATTGCTTCCTGTTCTGCTACTAATTGATTGGCTATATGATCATAGCAATGTGCATCCCCTCTGCCCATTTTCTCTATGTATAATGACATTGGTGTAAAAGACCCCTAGGATCTGCTTTTAAGACTCCATAGAGTGAAACTCTTTGGAAAAGTGGAACCCTTTAGCTGGTTACAATTCTTTACAATCTGATTCTAAACTTCGTCTCTGGGCAAGTCTCTCTGACTCCTCTGAGTAATCCTCTACTGTAGCTAAACTGGTAGATGCTCACTCTACTTTACAGGATTTGTATACCTATTCCCCTTCTTGGAATTTCCTTCTGTCTCCTATTTCTCTGAAGTATACATTGTTGAGAAAGACAGTCTTCCATGGGCCCTGAGAGTCTGTGCACATTATTGCTGAGTGTGGCAAACTTCAAGGACAACATGACCTACCACATTCATAGCATCCATCTGGGCTCATCACCTCTCCCTGTGGGACTTGAGGCAAGGGCACAGCATAATTCTTTTCTGTGCTTGAGATTTAAACTATCTCGCTCTCATCTATTGTCTCGTCATCTGTGAAGTAGAGGCACCTGTGGAGGGGGGTGGAAGCTTTATTCCTTACCATCTCTGTGAGGTTGGAGCTCTTACCTGACATGCACAAATACTCAAAGATCCAGACTTTTCCATCATCCTCTGAGCATCTATATGTTAGAGCTAAAAAGAAGTGCACTACAAGAAAGTCGAGGAAACTGGGAGGTTACCATGGCTCCAGTTCTAATCTTTAGCTTTGAAAATGCAGTACGTTTATTACCGCCTTGTCACAGGGTTGATTAGGTGCAGAGAAAATGACTCCAGAAAACCAAACTCACAACCGACTAAAGTACAAACAGGAGCACAATCTCTTCATTTTCAGTGAGAAACGTAACTGTGTTCATTTGAAATGTGTTTTTTGGTATGACAAACATTCTCCTACCACAGGCAGATGTATCTGAGAAATCGAATTATAGTTACACGATGGCTCAATGAGCACGGAATCATAGCCAAGGGAGTTGGTTAGGTGAGGCCAATATTTATGGGTAAAATCGGAGTAAGAGATTTTATGGCTCCTTCTCACATTACAGACTTATGCACCACAGAAGAAGACCAATCAAGTTCTTGGTGTAGGGCAAACTTCCCCAGAGAGTACTTTTCTTTTATGTTTCATTGCTGCCCATTTAACTACTTTCTCACAGGCCCGTCCTCTTTACTGTAGCTTTAGATGTTAGACCTTGAACTTGAATGTAGTGAAGGGACACAACATTTGTTGGTTCAAAACCTCAGGAAGTTTCCCAGGTGGAATCTGAAATTGTCCCTATTTCAGACATGGAAGGCAAGAAAAGACTGAAGAAAGAGGTAGACCATTTCCTCACCTGGATGCAATCTTGGCCTGCATCTTATACCAGGCACATGAGAGGCACCCATCCCAAATAGAACTATATATCTGAGGCCTCACCTAGAGCAGGCAGGGCATCAGAGAAGGTAGGGGCAGGTGGGGTGGGTCTGAACTGTTGTTCAGATTTTAAGGCTTTCCACAAGTTGACCAACACAGAATGGGTTGGCTAGTTTATTTTTTCAGGTAGGGAAATAGCAGCAATGAGGTCAAACCACACTTGGTTCCAGGTTACTTTTATCAGAACTTTTATAGCCAATTGGGAAGCCTTTTGGCTTTTTGAGTTCCCTTTGTTTCAGATCTTTCCCGAAACTCGTACCTGTTCCTAGAATTTGTTCGTTTCCCTAGAATCAGCAACAGAATGCCCAATTTCATAAATATCTTGTCCCATGACTGGGTTCAGCATGGATATCAGTGTTCTAAACTGGGGTCTGGGAGTAGACTGGAATATCTTGGCTTTCATTCCTGCAGTGAATGTGGCCTAATCAGGGCCTTCAGAGACAGAATTGTAGAGTGTCTAATTCTCCACTCCCTAAAAATTTGTTGTTCCTCCTTTATAGATTTCCATGGTCCCACATACCCATGGAGATACCCCTCATTGGGCCAAGTCTCCATGCAGGCTAGAATAATCTAATCTATAAGGGAGCAAGTACCTTGAATTCCCCAAACCCCACACAGGTGTTGCCAGAATGCAGGGTGTGTTGTGACGTTGCTCATTTTCTCCACCTCCTGCTGAGTCAGAGAAATGCCATCAGCCTTGTACCCACAGTCACACTAACCATGCCTGGATACTTTCCCCAGCCTTATGCTGGAAGTTTGCAGCTGTATCAATAAGCTCAGCAGGAGCATATTCTCCCATGAACATTTCCTGTATTGGAGGCTGCCCCATTGGCTGGGATTGTTGTTACTGTGCTTTTGTTTTCCTTGGGGTCAGGCTGGACAGCTAGGGGAGTTTAGTCTCTTTCATTGTCAATCACCATAACATCCTTTTTGCTCTCCTCACATTCCCAGAGATTCCATCTCTTAGCATCCCAGTCAGGCTTTGTCACAAGCACTCAAACCTTAATCCATGGTAGTTTGTGCCTTCTTAGCTTTGCAAAATGGCACACTAAGGTCTCCAACTTATTAACCTGCTTTCCCATCTTATCTGCCAGCTCCGAAGCATACATCTTTCTCTAATCTCAGCTCCTCTTCCAACTTTCTAACTTGAGCTTCAGCCTCTAGTTGAACATTGGTGGCTGGTCAAACTGCCCACAGTGGAGGCCAGCTCACTGTGGCAGCCATTCGCTTCCCTTCTTTACCACAGTGTACTATGTGCAGTTCCTCAAATGAGTGCATTAAACTAGCTGGCATTTTGGGGGCATCTCGTACTCATGTGGCAGTCCATCCATAAGCATATAACAAATTGGCCACCCCTGTCCACATAGAAGTTGATGGTCAACTCAAGCTTTCTCTCATGAATGCCTCTTTCCCAAATCCTATTTCTTCAGTCTCCTGGATGGCTTACCAATTGTTGATTAGAAACTTCAGGAGTTTCTGAGATGAAATTTGCAACTGGCCCAAGGACATGAGAGAGAATGAAATACTGAAGAAAGAGTCAGATCACTATAGATTAATAGGGTTTAATAAGCAAGGAAACTTATATACAAGGCTTGTCTTGGGCAACCACAAGATAAATAGATCCCCACATCAGCTCACCAGAATCTTAAAAGTTTATATAAAGGCCTTACTTGGGGTCAATCACATAGTCCAGATGGTCTCAACAACACATTGCTCTCTCAAGGCATCCTTGAAAATGGCTCCAGCTGTGGGAATGGTGAGCAAACTGTACATTCCAAATATACAGGGGAAGAGGATGAGGAGCCTCTGATTGCCCAGGTCCAGCTCTCATGTCAACCAGCAGTCATATCCTCTTATGACTTCCTTCAACAACACTTCAGATTTACAGTTGCTTTTGCCTCTATCTAATTTATCTCTACCTAAAATTTAATTCTCATCAGAGCCATAAAAGGAGAGTGGGAAGGTACAGGAGAGTTACTGAGGTCCCCTTTCAATATACCACAATTTTAAAAATTACAATTATTTTTATCTATTGTACCAATAGATAAGAGGGATCCCTTCAGATCCCTTTACCATCCTCAGCTGCTATAGGTATTGAAGACCCTCCTCTAGATGATGGAGCTTCCATCCTGAGAATTTAACATCCTCTTGCCTCATGGTCTATGGGGTTTGCTTATGACCAATGACTTACTTATATTGGGGTACAAAAGCCAACTCCATGCCTCAAAGGGGTCAATTCTTTGGTGAAGTTTAAGCACCACAGTCCCCATCCCCAAATCCTGGTTCAAAACAAGGCTAACGTCCTCAATTCCTTTCCTTCACCTTTTCTCCTTTGCTCTCTCCCTAAGAGATCCTTCCTGAAGAGCTCTCCCATAATAAACCCCACACCTGAATCTCTGTTTCTAGGGCTCCTATCTAGGATAGCTCATAACTTTGTCCCCCACCCCTCTTCCTGCCAGCCCTCAGCATCCCCAGTGTGCTTGTTACTCACCTTAGATAAGGCCTCTGCTAGTTCTTTGAAATCAAGTCAGACACCTAACATCAAGCATGGGGAGTCCATCAGTTAGGGTCCCTTGGTGCAGGGTGCACAGGGCAGGAGTGCATTGAAAAGAATGCTTCTTGATGCTTGCCCCCAGATGCCAGAATTGTATGTTATAGCCTTGACTCTCAAATTCTGGAGGTGCTTTTGTGTTCTCTGCCATAATTTTTCATTAATAACTAACTTATCACTTCCTGTCTAATTGCCTTTTTCCCCCACTTTTTTGTTTTTGTTTTGTTTTGTTTTGTTTCACGGAAAGAAATAGCACTAACAGAACACTGGCATGAAGGAAAAGCTAAATACATTTGAGATTTCAGGGGACCAGAAGGCTGTTCCTGAAACACTAAGAAAAGCTCACAGGAAGGCTTACAGTTTGTTATTTTCTGGAGCCCAGGATAGGTGAGAAGTAGTCAGACACTAAAAGAACTAATGACAATAAAAAGAACAGATGAATAAGGTGACAAAATTCTCACAGAATCCAGACGGTTGGTCATAAGGTCTCCAGTAAGGACAGGGCTCCCCACAAGAAACACAGTCATTTGAGGACCAGAGAAATAAAATCTCGACCTTCTCCTGATTCCGCTAGCCTCTAGTCATTCCTTTATCAAAATAAAACTCAAGAACTGTAAAAAAGAAAAATAATATGCAGGACCCACCAACCCAGGATATACTCCAGCTCCAGCAACAGGCACCACAAAGCAGCCTGTATCCACACAGATGTTCTCACCTCAGCACACCAGCCACAGGCACTGTCATTGTCTTTTAACACCTGAGAATGATCTTTCTGAGGCCTGGGATCAGGTCTCATATCTTCATCCTTCACTTTACAGAGAAGGTCTTATCTCCAAGTGGACCCTATCTAAATAGGTCCACCCTCCCCAGTACCACCCCACTCCTTTTTCCACATCTCTATTCACTTGCTCATTTCCCTCAGAGCACACACCACACTTTGAAAATATATATTCCTTTGTTTTTCTTTTTACTGTCTCCCTCACTAGCTTGAGAGTTCTATATGAACAATAACTGTATAACTGTATTTATTTATAATGCTTACCCAATATGAAGGACAGTACAAGGCAAAAAATAGTATATAAATACTTAGAGAATGAATGAGTGGATGTTGATTAAGGTGATGACATGGTTGAAAGTGTTGGAGCTGCCTATTGTTTAGCCCTTTAATTCAGGCTAATAGATTATCTTCGAAAGCCAAGTATGAGCTTGGCACTGGGAACAAATAAGGGTTAGATTACTTCCTGTTTCCTGATGCCTAAAGAATAATTGGGCTATGGGGGTAGTTAAAAGGACTGAGTAAGATTTGGTGATTAGAAATGGAATAGAAGAAACTTGACAGGAAAAAGAGCTTTTGCGGTAATCCTCTTTCATTCAATTTTTATCTCGGAATGCTGAAGAGTTTCCCATATGTATCATGCTTTCAGTTCTTAGTTTTCAAATGTGTAATTTATACAGCTTCAAAAGAATAATTGGCAACGTATGAATATGCATGTGCATATTTATGATATTTCATCCGTCGGCACAATATTGCCTTTCTCCTGGGTTTAAAATGTATACCTTTGCACCTCACAATAACGAGTCTACATGGATTTGTGTCAAACAAATAGCTTTACCGTTCTTTATTAGTTTTTCTTTTGTAGTCTTTTATGCCAAGAATAAAGACCATATACTTCAAAGCTTGTTTTTATAGAATTGCTCCTCGGGTGACACGAAAAAAGAAGACAGAGTTTGCTTCTCAATAGGACTCCATATACTAGGTTAAATCTTCTGGGGGCAATACTGTCAACAGTTAAACAATAACTTGAATGCATTCCATTCAAGTCCTCATTCTGTGAAATTCTCAGATTGACCCATTCACCACTCTCAAAATTTGACCCTATAAATGAAAGCTAGCCCTCTTTTATCATAATACCAGTCCTCTGGGTCTCCATTACACTAAATCCATGTGCTGCGGTTTTTCTGTCTACTTCTATTCAGCAGTTCACTCTCAATCTGACTCTATCATTTCCACTTTCAATATACCCAGGTTGCCCTTCCCAGAAATGATATCGATTGAGAATATACATGCTTAATATATACAATCTTATTTAATCCTTACAACAACCCAATAACTACTGTATCAGTTCGAGTTCTCAAATGGCCAGCAATGGAAACCAGCTCTGGCTAAATTAAGCAAAAGGAAATTTAATAGAGGTATACTGGAGTTTTCAGCATCAATGGGACAGGCAGAAAACTAAGCTCAGAAATGTACAGGAGCTAAGATACCTCCAGAGAGCTAAGAATCAGAAACAATAGGGATAATGTGTGGTCAGAACACTGCTATTAAGATAAATGAGTAAATATCCATGTTGCTAACTATATGCTAGGTGCTGTTCGAAGCATTTTGCATAACACATGTACATATTATAATTTGTAATAAATATTCATTTTTCTCTGTTTGGTATCTATCTCTCTCAAAGTTTGAAAGTTCCATGTAGGCAAAAACAATGTGTGTTTTACTCACTGATGCATATGTAACACCAAGAACAATAGCTGGCACCTGATGTGATAGGTACTATTATCATTCTTATTTTATACTTGAGGAAACTGAGTAAAGGGAGGCTAAAAATATCCCAAAGTCACACAGATGGTAAGTGATAGTTGAAATTCAATATAGATGGCCTGTACCTGAAATGTGTGCCCTAACCACGATACTACAGATTCCAATCATTTTTAGTCTTTTTATTCTTGTGGTAAAGATTGGACTTCCAGAAGCCCACCCAGATGGTATTTGTTGGGTCACACGTATGCCCATCGCCTAAGGAAAGGTGGGCCCACAACTGCCAAGCCGCTAAACTCTAACAACTCTGCTTTCTTTTTCTAAAAGTATTGACATTTTGCCACTTATGCTTTTTGAATCATTATTTTATTTTTTTTTTCTAAAACTCTAACCTCCTGGGGGGAAAAGAACTTTAACCTTCTGAAACTAGCCACTTTGATTTGCTCTATCTTCTGTCTTATACCTCTGACTTCCACCATTCTAAGCCCCAAAAAATCTGTTTTCTATTTTCTTTATGTCAGCAGGGAATTATTGATCTGCAAGTAAGGAGAAAAACTCATCTTTTAAACAGGATGTTATTTAGCACTTAGCAAACGAGAAGGAAACAGGAATGGTTGTCAATTCAACCAACTGGTAATGTCTGCCCAATGCCTCTATGTGGCACGCACAGTTCTAACCACCTTATGTTTATTAACTCATGTAATTTCACAAGAATTTTGAGGTAAATATGGTTATGTATTTATGTAAATATATATGAAGAAACTGTGGCACAGAGAAGTTAGTAAAAACCTTGTTTATTGATTGGCTAGAGCTGCCATGATAAAGTACCACAACTGAGTGGCTTAACAGGAATTTAATATATCACAGTTCTGGAGGCCAAAAGTTTATGATCAAGGTGTCAGCAGGGCTGATTTTTTCTGAGGACTGTGAGGGAGACTCTGTCCCATGCCTCTCTTCTAGCTTCTGGTCATTTGCCTGCAATCTTTGGCATTCTTTGCCTTATAGACGCATTACCCCAATCTCTGCATTTATCTTCACATGAGGTGTTTTGTTTTTTTTTTTCACCTATAAGTATTGTACTTATTTTGGCTTTCCAAGCTCTGAATGCTGATGTGCATGGTATAATCAGAAGCTTTCTAATCAATAATGTAGAAAAGGTACGTGAATATAATTAACCTGTGTGGAAAGTAGAAAAAGAAAGAGGAAAGATTATAAACTGTGTGTGGCCTCAGTGTCTTAGAAGCACGTTAAACATAGATAAAGCAATATTTTAAATAACATTTTCAGTCTCATTTTGACAGCATACAATTAAATGAATGATTTATGTTTACTATTTCATGTTTCAATTATACAGTAAGGAAAAGCTTATGTCCTTTCAACCCACAGCATTACCTCTGCCTTTTTATGTATCATACTCGCAATAAACTACATCTTTTGCTTTCAGTGAAGAACATAAAGAGATATTCAGAAAGGACTCACTTAGAAAAAAATATTTAAATGTGATGACCATTTGGCAACATTACTGGAATGGAAATAATAGGCTTCTATTTCCAAAGTAATAAAATAAATTTTCTTAGACTACTCATTTGTCCCCTTGTAGATGTTAGAAATAATAAAAGGTTGTCATCCCTTAGAAATAAAAATAATTCACTTTTAACAAGTTGACTTACCACACTTTCTTTATGATATTTGACTGTCTTGACTGCATCAAGCATTTCTAATAATTATCTATGAAATAAAGGACAAGCTAGTAGGTCAAGTAAATGTGTGACTTAACCTTTAGCAAAAGGAGTAATATATCACTATAAAGTTGACTTTAGACTTTTTTCCAACATCATTAAATTGACCTGATGGGTAAATTGACTTTAAAAACCATTACAACTAGAATTAACCTAAAATTTAACTTAGGAGATTTGAAGAAAAAGTCATCATGTTAATTTTTATTTTACTGTCATATGTCCAGGAAGTAGAATTTTTGAATTGCAAAGCACATGACAAAATTAGAAGACAAGAGGGATTGGACAGAATGTAAACCGTTCAGAATCTTATATTTTGATATTCCTCATGTAATTCAAATAAACGAGGTAATCCAATTTTAGATGAGTGCATGGGGAAACTGAGGCAGGAGACAACTGTGACAGGCAGATATTGTGACAGTCACATAATCTCTTTTTTCTTAGGATGAGTTCTCATTTTTTGCAGTATCTGGCAGGCCTGCCCCCAGCAGATTTGTCTGATTCTGCTGGGGCCAGTGGAAAACAGTTTAAACTCAAAATAGGAGGGACCTCTGCATACCTCTATATTGCCTGCCTGAAGAGACACATACTAAGCTTAAGAGACAATCTTTGCAGGCTATAAAATAATTCTAGAAAATTTAGCTTTCAGTCATACCAGTATACAACTATAGGACCTAGAAAGAAACAATAACTAAAGCCTTTAGGCATTTACCTATATTTATACCTTTAGGTATTTACCTATAGAGACAGAAAGCACATTAGTGGTTGTCCAGGGCTGGGGGTAGGAAAGGGGAGTAACTATAAAAGGCAGGAGAGATATTGGGGTGATGGAAATGTTCTAAAACTGAATTGTTCTGATGACTGCGCAACTCTGTAAAATTACTAAAATTCATTGAATTGTACAATAAAAATGAATGAATTTTATGGCATGCAAATTATACCTCAATTGTGTTGTTTCCAAAAAAAGGAGCTTTTAAGATAAAACCATGGCACCCTTGCGCCTATATCAAATTTCTCCACAGCTGTGGTTCCAGGAGGCTTCTGGGATAAACTCTGAGAGGTGATAATGAAAATGTTCTTCTCCTTCAATATTCAGGATACAACAGGAGAATAACTAACATCAAACCCAAGTCACTAAAATTCCATTGATAGCTTATATTCTTAAAATCCCTTTTTCTGTCTTACACTGATTGTTAGGCAGTTTTAATATAAATATACATCAATAAATAACATAAGTTAGATTCTAAACATGATGCTAATGACCCAAATTTATTTCCCCATGCAGGTGAAAAAAAAGGGAAATGGTTTATGTTATCAAGCCAGGCCCATCATTCCTGACGAGTTAGGAGACAATATACACAGAGAGCAGGGCCTGAAAGGCCTAGTACCTTTGTTCAAGAACTAACAGCGATGGCAAAGCTGCTTGGGAAAGCTGGTTTAGCACACGCTCACAACGTCTTTAACCTAGGCTTGAGCTGTGAGACTATTGGAAGATTTGTCATGATTTCCGAAAAGCCAACAACAACAAAAAAACATATTTGTGTTTTTCTTTTCTTTCAGCAGAGAGTTTTAGCATCATGTGCCTAGGTTTGATGCCTGTTAATAGAGCTGAATTGTGTTCCCCCCATCATCATATCATGGACTGAATGTCTGTATTCCCCCAAAATTTATGTATTGAAGTAATAACCTTCAGTGTGGCAGTATTTTGAGATGGGGCATGTAAAGAAACAGTTAAGGTTAAATAAGGCCATAAATTGGGGTCCTGAAAAGATTAGTGTCTTTATAAGAAGAGACGCCAGGGAGCACTATTTCTCCTCTCCCTCTCTCTACCTCCACTCAACTATGTGAGGATATAGTGAGAAGGTGGCCATCTATAAGCCAGGAGAAGAGTTCTCAGTAGAAACCAAATTGGTGGGTACCTTGATCTTGAATTTTCCAGCTTTCAGAACTGTGAAAAATAAATTTCTGTTGTTTAAGCCACCCAGTCTGTGGTATTTGTAAAAGCAGCCTGAGCAGACTAATATACCCCCAAATTCATATGTTGAAGTTCTAACATCCAGTTAGTTCTTCAAAATATGACTGTATTTAGAGATGTGGCCTTTGACGAAGTAATTGAAAAACTTAGGTCAAATTGATGGGCCCTGATCTAATATGACCAGTCTCCTTGTAAAAAGAGGAAATTAGGACACAGACGGCATGCACAAAGAGAAAACCATGTAAAAACATACAGAAAAAAAACAGCCATCTACAAGCTTAGAAGAGAGGTATTAGAAGAAACCAACCCCGATGACACTTTGATCTCAGATTTCTAGCCTCTAAAACTGTGAGAAATTAATTTCTGTCATTTAATCTACCCAGTCTATGGTATTTGTTACAACAGCCTTAGAAAACTAATATAGTGCCATCCTCTATATTCTTAGGTTCCTTTTTCTGTCTCAGGCAGGAAGGAGAAGATTTGAAACAAGGAAACATAAGATAAAATTTAAAATTAGACACTGAATTTCCTCTCTTGACCATAGTCTCAACGTGCTATTTTTGCCAGAATACTTCATTGTCTCTAAATCTTCCTTCCCCTTCTGCCAGTAATTCCGTTCTGTACTTAGTTTGGGCTGCTGTAACAAAATCCTACAGAGCGGCTTATTGAAAAACCAAAATTTATTTCTTACAGTTCTGGAGGCTAAAAGTCCAGACCAGGGAACCAGCATAATCAGGTCTGGTGAGAGCCCTTTTTCAGGTTGCAGACCACTGATTTCTCATTGTACCCTCACGTAGTAGAAAGAGGATGAGAGAACTCTCTGGGGCCCCTTTCATAAGGGTACGAATCCCATTCATGAGGGCTACATCCTCATGACCTAATTGCCTCTCAAAGGCTTCACCTCCTAACATCATCACATTGGGTTAAGGATCTCATCATATAAATTTGGAGGTACCCAAGCATTCAGTTTGTTGCAGTCCCCCCACTGTAGTTTATCTCTGTACCTCCTTGGCTTCTTACTCTTCTGTGCCCATCTCTCTCTATTTGCTTCCCTACACAGCTAAATCTCAGGGGCTACTATTTCAGCCATGAAAGCATTATAGTCAGGGAATTTTTGCCCCTCTTCCTTGACTGTCTACCATCTATTTCAATTGTTCCCAAATCTAGTCTGCACTGGCTGCCACGCTTACCAGGAGTGCTGCTGAAAAGTACAGATTGCAGCCCCATTCCAGATTTACTACTCTACTAAAGGAGGCTAACTAGAGGTAGGGTCCTGGAATTTATATCTTTCTAAAGATTCTTGGGTGATCCTCATGCCCAGCAATGCCAGTTCCCTACTCTGAATGACCATAATGTTCATTTTCCCCACTCCTGAGATGCCAAGCATTTCTATGGAGCATCACAATTCTCTCTGCATCGAACTGGTTAATATCATTTGGGCCTCCTGGACTCTTCAGAACATTTTTAATATAATTTATTGATTTTTCCATAGAATTTTCCCAGTCACTTAAATTATTTCTTTCCTAAACTTTGTCTTATTCTCACACCACTTTCCTTGCTCACAGCAGGAAACATTCCTGCCATTTTACTAAGAAAATATAGGACGGTAGCTTTCAACTGTGACTGCACATTAGACTCACAATGGGAGTATTTAAAAATACTGGGGTCTAGGCTCCATCCCTAGAGACTGATTTAATTGGCCTGACATGAATGTCAGTATTTTGTTAAAACTCCCCAAGTAATTCTAATGTGCAGCTTAGTGGTAAAAACCACTGATCTAGGCCATTTGACACTAATTATCTCAACCTTCATTACCCCACCCCTCCAACCTCTAGACACACAGACACACACGTGTGCATAAACACACACACACCCCTCAACATTTTTGTCTAACCTAACTTAAGCTTTCTTTTTTTCACAAAAAACATAAGCCTGTTCATTTTCAAGACTAACTCCCCACCTGTGTCTTTGACTCCATCCCAGCTTCTCTAGGTACTTGCTTGATACTTTTTTTCCATTACCATTTCTATCTTCAACCTCATTCTTCAGTATAATTAAGCAATTTCTCCACTGGTTTTAAACATATAAAAATCTCTTCTATGTTATAAAACTTCTGCTACCATGAACAATGCAACAATGACAGCAACACCACATTTTTTTTATCCTTTCAGAGTCAAACTTCTCTAATGAAATAATGTATGCCTTTGTTCCTCTGTCTCTCTCTCTCTCTCTCTCTCTCTCTCTCCGTCCCCCAATCTCGACCTCTGTCCCATCCATAATCCAACCTAAATACAACCAACTCTCTCAATCTGAACTATTAATAGAAAAAGCAGCTCTCACATTCTCAGAGTTTAAACAGAAGATACCATTGAAGATAAGATAAACACAATGTAGCTGAAATTACCTCATCATCAAAGACAAGTACCTATCTTATAGAAATCTTATGAGATTAAATGAGTTAATACATATAAAGTAACTTTAAGTACTCAAAAAAAGTTATTATTATTATTCCGAAAGAGTTCTTCATGTCCAAAAGATAGGTACTAGTTCAAGGCCTTATCATAGCTAGTAGGTTTGGTAGTCTTATTTAAGCCTCTATTCTTTAGCAAAGATATATTATTAAGCCCCAGATTTTGCAAATTTAGCCACTCCTATGTGGGCCACTGTGGAGTTAAGATTATCCTTCATGATTTTCCTGAATGAAGACGACAGAACAAGATTTTATGCCACTGCTTTGACCAGTCTTTGGGTGCAGATTGGCCCCATGGAGGGTTATGACCTGGAGCAGGAGACTGTTCCACTGAAGGCAAGTCCCAGAGAGAAGTCAGTTGAGAGATATCAGCTGCTAACAATCCCAAATCTCGGATAAGGAGTGGCTCAATTCTGAAGGAGGACTCTTAAGTCTCACCACAGGATCCACTACAGAAACAAAGGACCTATTTGCACATTTCCTTAGAAGTGGGAAGGTAAAGAAACAATGCTTTACCACTAGCCCTCCCCCAGGCACTCCCCTCCTGTAGCAGAGACACCTGGGCCCAGGCAATCTCTATTATCTTAGACTGTGATCACTTTATTTACCTGAGGGCATTAACACCACAGTAGCAATCAGCCTCTTCTACAGCCATAAGGTGGAGCTATTCTCTCATCAAGCTCTAGTATCTTTGTTTATTCCCATCAAAATCTAACTTTCACAGTTCACAGACATTATCCATACCATTTCTGAAACCCTAATAGCCAGGGGTCCCCAACCCCGCCCCCCACCCCTGACCAGTACAGGTCCAGGTCCTGTTAGGAATCAGGCCAGGCAGCAGGAGGTGAGCAACAGGCAAGCAAGGGAAGCTTCATCTGTATTTGTAGCTGCTCCCCAGTGCTAGCATCCCTGCCTCAGCTCCACCTCAGATCATCAGGCATTAGATGCTCTTAAGAGTACCTGTCCCTGGTGCCAAAAAGATTGGGGACCGCTGCTAATAGTGACATCATCCAATAAGAAGTGTTTACACAGTATTTTCTTTATATTCATGTTTCATCTGCCTACAATATATGCAGACAGGATTGAGAGTAGATTATTTTAGGAGCATAGGTGCTGGCTACACGTATAATCTAAGTCATCTCAGAACACTACCCTCACTTCTAGCTGCATCCAGCTCTTTTCCAATATAGGCTGTCAGCTGGTATCTGCTTTCTTGATCTTATCTAGGTATAATGATATAATCATGCTTATCCTATGACCTACCAAATTCAAGAATATTCAGATACCAAAGGTTTTCCAGTATGTACCAATTTTATATAATATCAACATTTTTACAACCCAGGTATTTAATCCCATGTACTTTTTTCACATACTTCCCAGACTATCTCAAGGCAAATGACATTCCACAAAATCAAGGCGGCTTTGAGAAGAGAGAATAGCAAATTGAATCCCTAGAATATGTGGAGAGAGAGGGTGACCCAAGAGTCAGAAATCAAAAGGCCCGGAGCTTAGGTCAGTGGGAGGCATAGATGTAACTCCTTAAAAATTAGAAAGTACATTTATGTACCTGAAGGATGTTTCTGATTACTCAGAAACAAGCAATGCAAGTTTTTTCCCTAGTGCTAAATAACTGAAGATTGATGAAAAGCTTCATTTTTTTTTTTTTTTGTTACACATTTTGGATGGAATTGTAGGTAATATACTTTTAAATGTTTTTTTTTTTTCTTATCATTTACATTTTGGGAGGAAAAATTCATATGTTGCAAGGACCATGAAACAAAGGAGAGAAAAACAACTTCACAGACCAGAAGTTACTTTCAATACTTACTTAATGACTCTATATTTCAATTTTGTTCTGTCTTCTAAAATACATTTTATGGGGCTGTGCTGTTATGTGTGAACAATGCTATAACTTCAGACAAGGAAATACATATCTTATTATGTTTTATTTTACATAAGTGAACCATCTACAATAGCATTGTTTCAGAAATAAAGACAAATGATTTAACTTTTTAATTAAGCTTTCAAACCCCTAATTAAATACCTAAATTGCAAAGAACCATTTCAGCCTAAATTGTCTTTAGATTGCTGTGTGTGGATTTTCCTATTGTGTGGTGACTGCCAGAGAAAGTAACAAAGAGCTATAAATCAAACTCACACTTTGTAATTGGTATCATCAATGCATCTTTTATTATCCAGCAAGACAAGAACAGAGAACATTATAATGCTTCAGGTAAAGCATAAACTCATTCATATCGGCTGCAAGTGCCTTCTCTTAGGCTTGGGAGTCTATTGGGTAACACGTACCTGTGTAACTAGTGTCCTGGAAACCTTAATCAGGACACAACTAAATGGCTGGTTGGGTCTACCTGGGTCTAGGTTATTTTACAGTACTTTAAAGTGTTTTTGTTGCTGCTGTTGTTGTTGTTAAACATAGAATTTTGAGAACAGAATTAATCGAGAAAACTCATGAGTACCCACATTTATAGACTATTTTTTATAGGCCAGGCATTCTACCTAGGCCTATATATACATTTTCACATTTAACTGCATATCAGTCCTGTGAGAGTATTTGTCTATTTGAGGTGACTCCACTAGAAAGTGGCAGAACAGAGATTCAGAGTCAGATTCTCAAACCTAACTGTATGTTAAAACAGCACCTGCTGTTGGAAAAATGCAAATTGAAACCAGAGTAAGATAAGCTACATAATTATTAGGATTGAAAAAATTAAAATAAGGACACTACCAAGTGATGACAAGACACAGGACAACTAGAACTCACATGTTTCTGAGGCCAAGGGCACAATGGTACTGCCACTTTAGAAAATAGTTGGGCAGTTCTTTATACAGTTAATTCTATACTTACCATATGACCCAGAAACCCATCCCTAGGTATTTACCCAATAAATAAAAAGTTATGTTCACACAAAATCCTATATGCACATTTATAGCAGCTTTACTAAGACTCACCAAAAACTGGAAACAGCCTAAATGACCTTCACCTGGTGACTATATAAACTGTAGTACATCCATACAGTGTAATACTACTCAGCAGTAAGAGGGAATGAACTATGGATACATGCAACGATGTAGATGAATCTCAAATGCATTGTATTAAGTGAAAGAAACCAAGATTGAAAAGCTATGATTTCTTTTATATGACTTTCTGGAAGAGGCAAAACTATAGGAACAACTGTGGTTGCCAGGATCTGGGTATGTGGGGAGAAGTTGACTATTAAAGGTTATGGGGAAATTTAAGGGTGATAGAACTCGTCTATATCTTGAATTCATGTGACAGGAGAAGACATGGAACCTGGACTATTTAAGACTCCAGATGATTCCGATACACAGACAAATTTGAAAAGTTTGCACTAAAGCAATAGTTTTTAACTGTTGTGTTTTCTCACTTTGGTACTTCATGATCAGGCATGTACTATATCTCAACTATTACTAATAATTTCAGAAGCTTATAAATAGTTGATTTTTTTATATTTAAATTAGAGATAATTCAAAGTAAATTCCAAAATAAAGTCTGTTTTTGCTTACTTACCTCTATTTTTAGTAGAAAAGAAAAAAAAAAAAGGTGGAACTATAGCTAGTACCTGTAACCCAGGAAATCTGGGTCCAAGTTGCATGCCTAGTAACCACTGCGCCATGCAGAGTTGCCCCTTTCACAAGATCTAGCTGATAGAATCTTAATTTGCACCATTACATATAATAATAACTGAGCACAACCAGAAATAGGCCTTGCAGTAATGTTTAAAGTCTCTCATTTTGTTTTATCTATATCATGTGTGGTTTGCAAAAGCAATGGAATGTAAATATAGTGAGATGGTGTACAAAGCATTCCTATTTAGGAGTGTGTGTATGTGTGCATACGTGCATGTGTTGTATGTGATACGTGTGTGTATGGTATATGGGTATGTGGGAATATAAACCCAAATTGGACATTTTCCAATGATCCAAAAGAGACAGATTTTAAATTCACAGCTGAGGAAGATAGGGTGTCCTCCCTGAAGAGAGCACGCCAACTTTATTGTGTCTAAGAATCACTAAAAGAGCTTGTTGATAGTGTATGCTGTGATATGTTGCTCAGATCCCACCTTCTGGACTGATGCATTCATTCTTCCAGCTGCTTGGACTATTGGCAGTGGATGACTCACAGCTGAGTCTCTCTCCAAGCATTCTTCTCTGCCAAAGGGAGTTGCCTGACTCAAGGTTACATCCTTGGATGCTAACAAATGGAAGTAAACTAATGCAAACTCAGAAAGTAGTGATCTCAATTGCAATGGCTTTGCCAAATATGGTGTTTCTGCTTCAGTAGATAAGCATAGTCCCAGCAACATTGAATATTGTCTTTGATCTGGTCAATGCCATCTTCTCCATTCCTATCAAAAGGAAAGATCCGAAGCATTCTGTATTCTCATGAGATAAACAGAATACATTTACACTGGTGCCCAAGGGCTATGTTAACTCTCCCACCCTCTGCCATGAATTCGAAGAAAGGGGCTTGTATCATTCTAACATCCACAGAACATTTAATGGTGCATTATGTTGATGAAATCATGGGAATCCAACCAGATGAGCAAGAAGTGACAAGCATGATAGACTACTTAGTAAGAAGCATGCATTCCAGGATAAGAAAGATAAACTCTGAAGATTTAGTATCCCACACGTATGAAATTTTCAGGGATCTGATTGCCTAGGGAATGACTCGATATTGCCTCAAGAATAAACGAGAAATTATTACACCTCAGAACTTCCAACACCAGGCAAGAAACTCAATCATCCAGCAGGTCTCTGTATGTTCTAGAGACAGCATATTCCACACTTGAAAATAGTGTTCTGACCCATTTTCAAAGTGACACAGAGGCATATGTCTTTGAGTTGGACTCAAAACAAGAAACATCTCTGCATTGGGTCTACACTATGGTACAGAGTCCTGTTACCTGGGCCATAATTCATAGCAGATCCTATGGCACTGAAGGCATCTACAGTGGGAAAGGATGCTTTGTAAAGTTTATAACAAGCTTCAATAGAATAATCACAATATAGATCGTCCAGGGACCTGGTGCAACGCTGTGCCATCTACAGCAAAGAACTATCTATCTTTCAAAAACATCCGGCATGTTCCTGAAACCTAAGGGAGATGTAACATATGACCTTCGGAGATCAAGAGACCATGCAACTAGAGCTTCTTATCGTAAGTTGTGTATGGTCAGATGCACCAGTCATAGATAGACATAATAGCAACATCATAGGCAGGAATAATAAATTTAGGTAGAATAGTGACCACGAGTAAGGCCAGAGGGTACAAGTAAGCTGCATAAGCTGGTGGTTCAGATGTCCATGTCATCCACCACTAGTGTATTTCTGCCTCTTCATCAGCTCAAACCCATGGCTTTGGGGGAAAGGTGGGAAAGATGCCTTTATGACCAGCTAATGGAGAAGGAAAAAGATTGAGACTGGTTCACAAATGAGTCTGCTCATTATGTGTATGCAAGCTGAATATGATGGCTGCTGTATTACAGCTCCTCTTGGGGGTGACCTGAAAGACCACAGTAAGGGAGATCCTTTCAATGGGTAAAGTTTTGGAGATGTATGTACTCATCTACTTTGTTGAAATAAAGGTGACCAAGGTAAGAATATGCATGGACAGTGGTAAGCAGCTTGATTGGTTGGTCAGGGGGCTAGAAGGCAAAAGATATGAGGATCAGGGACAAAAGGCATAGGGAAGAGCTTATAGAAGAACTTAGAAGAGTGGGCACATAAATGTGATAAACATCGAATTGCATGGTAATGCCCACTGGAACGCAACCACATTAAAAAACACAATAATGGCAATAATTAAATAGACTAAATGACTTGACTAGTTAACATAAGCCAGACTCTGTCATCAGTTACTACACTGCCATTATTAAAGAAATGAAGACTGTGAGCCCAGCAGCATGATTTCCCTCTCACTAATTCTTGATTTAGTTATGGTCACTGCTGAATGTCCAATCTGTGAGAAACAGAGACCAACATTGAGGCTGTTGTTACACTCTGGGGGCCCATGACTTGCCTAGAAGAATGTGGCCTACTTCGGTATCAGATTAATCCCATATCTCCTCTGCTTTCTATAACCATGTTTCTGCTGCTAGTGTGACCAGAGCTTCACATAAGCCAAATAAACCCAAGGCATAGAAACAGAGTGATGATTATATACTCCCACCTTCCATCTTTCCAACTCGCTTTCCCCAAAACACTTACATTTCTCCAGTTCCAGCTTAAGAAGTAATTACTTTCATTTACCTTTCCCATTATGACATCCAAGGTGCTGAAATATCAGGATCTACTGATGTTAATTTGGGTCTACTAATATTACTGTCTTTTCTTAGGATTCATTCTTAGAGTAACTGTTCCTCCCATCTTCCCCACGCCCACCCCCTCACCCCCGTCAGGACTCTGATCCTATATCTTTTGTCAAATTGAAATGATCTCCATTCATTCTCATAAAAGCTTTATAGCTCAAGCTATTCATAGAACAATAGGGTTCAACTCTAATTTCTGGAATCAGAGTTTCTTCAGGGCTATAGTTTTCTGACATTTTATCTATCTTGACATATTTAACTATTTAAAACAGAAAGTGAGTAACTATGTTTAGGTACCTTAATATCTTAAATACTTAAATACTCTTCAATACCCTTGGTACCTTAAATACTCTTTCCAATTCAAGACGAGTGAGATTATGGGAAGAAGAAAGTTTAACCAGTCCACAGAACTCTTAACCAAGTCATCTTTCAAAAGGAAGGTTGCCCCAGATTGACAACATTCATTTCCTATAATTTTATTTATGTATTATTCACTATTCTAACCTCTTACTTTTGGCAATGACCAGGGTGATATATCTCAAGTCGATCTTTTCTGTTCTTGCTTTTCTCTGGCTATAGCCTTTGAAGAAGTAGCATAATGGTTAAAAGTACAGGCTATGCAAATAGACAAACAAAATTCAAATCCCAATTGTGCCATCTTAGACAAGTTAATTAGCCTTATTTTCCTTTATGTAAAATGAAAATACTAATACCCATTTTATGGGGTCATGATAAGAACTAAATGAACTAATGCGTACAGTGTACATAGTACCAGTGCCTAGCATATGAGTGCTTTAATAAATAGTAGCTGTTATTGTTACCCTTACAGGATTGTCATCAAAAGAACTTTCTGTCAAAATTGCATTAAGGGATAAATGAGAGTCACCTGTAAAAAAATTGGGATGGAATCCCTGAAATAATTTTTTAAATTATATCAAGAAATACTAGTCTACAGGGAAGGGTACAGCTTGATAAAAAGCCCCAGTTTTTATTGATTTTACCAAATCTATCCCAGCAGTGCTGTTCTGTCCTGTAAAAAGTTTTAAAAGTGCTGTATTAAAAAATATGCCCTCATCTTTTCACACATTTTATTTAGTTTTTAGTTTCATTGCAAAGAATAAAATCTTTTAATTATTCACTTAAGTATGCATTGAAGGGAAGGTATATTTCATGAGAAACCATCTCAGAATCATGTCCACATACTAGCATGCTTTCTTGGTAGGTTTTCATGTCTTTTGCCAGCTAGTTTACGAAATTAACACAAATTCTACCAAGGAAATCTGAGACATGATTCATCTAGACATCAAGTACACATTTGATTCAATACCACCCCAAACAGAATCTGCAAGGCCAGCAACTCTATTTGGCTATAAACCACTTCAGTGAGTAACACACTCTAATGAAGGATGAAGATGAATCATTTTGGTTAGTGGTAATGCTTCACTGTGGAGAGAGGAAATAAGTACTCCTACAAATGACTGTTAAGTTTACTCCCCCCACTGCCCCCCCACCGTTTCAGGGACTGGAGAAAATAAATATTTAATGAAAGAAAAAGTGGGGCACTGTAAAACCAAACTTGGAGGCCAGCAGAGCTTTATTGAGAAAAAGTATAGGATTCTAAAATCAAATCCAAGCCAAAGCAATTCACACACCGAAATTCTTGTGTTTATAGCATCTTTGCAGCTATTATTACTACTAGCACAGAGTTGTGAAGTCATTTATCAAATCATGAACACAGGAATTGGAAGAATGATCTGATCTGGTATTTCTAAACTTGAATCATTATAGAGCAAGTTTTGTTATATCTACATATAATCGGTATTCTGATTTACTTAATTCTTTTCTAATTTTTGTTTTGAAAGGTTTATATGCAAAGAAAAACATATTGTTGTTTTAAATATAATATATAGTATTATTACATTAAAGTACTAGTTATTTTTTCCTAATACACATCAAAAGATTTAAATTTAAATTTAGCATTTAAAATTTATTTATTCACAGTTCACCTAAAATTATCTTTATACCACGGTAGACACCGAAAAACATTGGTCTTGTTCAAATTTCTATACGGAATACTACATTGGAAACAAATTTTATATACCTCCCCAGGTTTCCTCAGAGCCACCTGTCTCCCAGACCCTCAACTTCTCTGTCTTCTTCAGCCATCACTGGTTGTGTTCACAGGGTTCCTCCATCTGGGACTAACAAGCCACTTGCCTTAGGAGTTCTAGCTCCTTCCTGCCTTTGGCCATCTTAAAGCAGCATGGCTGACCAACCCCATGCATGAAGTTTCTGGATTTTCCCACTGCTTTCGGATTACACAAAATACCACACGCAGGGCATGGGATTTGACACAGAGCAGCTTTTGAAGGTGCCAAATGATAAACCTCGGAAGTGCGAGGAAATTAACCCACAGAGCAAATTTTGACCTATAATTCCAAAATAGTTTTTGCTCCCACAAACTAATCTGAGCATAGTTCCTCTTTAAAGCCCATCCTGAAAATTTTCTTATGCAAATCAACAACAACAACAAAAACTGCACCTACTAAGCATCCTACTGTGTCCTTCCATGGCCTGTGTGACTAGTACCTCATTTCTCATTGCTTCACAAACTTCCTTGCCTCACTTGTCTCACTTTACTCACTCTCTCTGCCCTAGGTCTGGCATCTTCGAAGTAAAGCATTAGCACTTTAACTCTTGCCTCGAAATCTGTTTTCTAGAAAATCCAGATTGAGAAAAATGCCCTTTATAACCCTCCCTGACAAGCCATTCAGCCTCTGCTTCATGACCTCTAAGGACACAGAACTTATTGACACACAAACAATCCTTTCCAATTTTACACAGTTCTCATTAGCATAATATTCTTATAGTGAACTGTAATCTATTACAATCTCAGTGAGCCTTTACTCCAGGTACAGTGCAGTGGGCACTGGCAGAGAGAATGAGAGTGTTTTCTCTAATACTGGCCCTCACAAAGCATGCTAGGAAGGCAAAATGAGTTCATATGAAATCACTGAAGAATAATAGTTGACAAGGGCCAATTTCTGACAGTTTTTTTCCCACGGTCCTTAGAAAATAAGAAAAATAAAGACAGTGTAGAGAGTTTTTTATGAAATTAATTTTATTCATTTGTATAACCATCCTTTTTTTCCGAGCACCTGCTCTTCCTACTTTTTTGGTATTTAAAATATCCTTTCTTTTGTTAAATGATGATGGTAACAGATAAAAATATTTCTTAAATGTTCCTTCTTGACTATATTGAAAAAAGTGACAATCTTACAATGATCCCAACACTTGTTTTAAATTTAAAGATCTTATTCATTGAAAAGATTGATTCAGTTGAGATGAAAGCTAAGATATTGGATAAACCCCTACAGAGTATCTTACCCTTAATGTTAATATCCATGAATAAGAGAATAAGCTATGGGTTCTAGTCTGTGTTCTCGAAAGTCTTAGTTAGTATTTCCTCATCTACGTACTTAACTAGGATGAGAAATGTTCAATACTAAGTTATAGCTTTATGAGTAAACTCTAGCCTTTCATTGCTCCTTATACTGGCATCTCGGTTTTCTCTTCAGGTTCATTTAACACTTGCTACCATGTGAGACAACTGTCACATCAGATTGCCAATAGTAAATTCACTATCAACTCGGTAATCATTTTCATTTCTCACGAAAACTGCTACTGAGTTCCTCTAAGAAATGATTGATATGCTGCATCTTGTTTTGACATATTACACTAATGATGGAGGGAAAAAGTGAAGGAAAATTTTTAATGATGCATTCTAGAAGATGGAAATGTGGCTGCAGGGCAACGGGAAGTGATTACTGGCAATATATCCTTCGACTTAGACTCTGGGCATAGGCCAGGACTTCCTCCAAAACAAATTCTCCTAATATCAGGCACCAAGACAGTTTCTGAGGCTGAGGAACTTAGTGCCCTTATCTAAAAGTGCAGCAACCCACAGGAATCCTGACCCCTACAGTAAGTGCCCAAAGGGACAGTCCTGCTGCTATTAATATCTGATAACAACAGAAGTCATAATAAATAATAATGTTTATTGGGCACTTATCATGTTCCAGGACCTGTGTAAGTGCTTTACCTGCATTATATCACTTAATCCCATTGTATATAATCTATCTCCCTCACAAGTTCCAAGGGAGGGTTCCAAGGGGTAAGACCTGGCCTATCCTAGGTTCCTACAATTGCTCCAGGCACACAGGAGGTGCTCAGTAAATAGCTACAGAATGAAGAAATCAGAGTCATGCAACACAAGCAGACAGAAGAACTGCGTTTAAGCATGTGAAGCTTTCCTAAAGGTGATTAAAGCAGCAGCCCATATGCCCCCAGGTCTCACAAATAAGATAGATGCTCAATATACATGGATATCAACCAGCCTGGCTGTCTTCCAGACTTTCTTTATAAAAAATACAACCAAAGCCACCAGTTTAGTTACAGAACTAGGAAGGTGCCTTCAGCAGTACCTTTGAGAGTATCATAGACAAATAAATATAGGGAGAAAGAGATGACAGAAGCAGAATAAGAGTTCTACTTTAAAGAGTTTGTGCAAAACTGGGTTATGGTTTGCAGCAAAGTCAGACCATGAGAAGGTAATGATGACACTAAAGGACACATAATAGAATCCCCCAGAGCACCATTTGTGGTGTATAAAACTGTGACCCCACAGATTAAGCAATCCCAGGAAGCTCTAGTCACCGTTGATAATGGGAAGGGCCGCTTCCTCTCCTGTGCTCACTTGGCGACAGATTGCCCTACCCAGAGCAGGAGCATCGTTGAGAAGGAAGAGAGATGGACAATGAGAAGATTCTCTTTTTATCATGAATTATTTACCTATAAAGAAAAAGTTTCAGACAGAGACTGATATACACACCAAAAAAGTACTATTATTTCAAAATCTCCAGAGAGGATAAAATATAAAGCATTTTACACAAATCTGGTGGATTATTTAGATAAAGACCAAAAAAATTACCAGAAGAGAAAAACTTTCTTATAATACCTTTGGTCTCTGATGAGGAATATTCTTAATATTCTTCCTTCCTTCCTTCTCTTTTTTTTATTTTTTATTTTTCATTTTTTTTTTTACCTTAAATGTCCTTTAGTCTTTTCTCCATTTACTCAAGCCTCTTGCTACTCTTTCCCAAAGAAATACAAAGCCCAATTTACAAATTCTGGTGGGGAAGAAATAAAACTTTACTTTCTACAAAACCATCCAATGTGTATTTGGAACTCCCACTCCCAATTCACAGAGCTAGTGGTAAACTTTATCTTATGCGTTTTGGGGTTTCCCTCAAGGTCATCCAAGTTTTCTAAGGGCTGCCAAACAATGGGATGGTGGATACTCTCTTCTTATTGGGACATTATTTCAATTGTTTCTGCTAGAATAGTTGCTGTCCCCGTCCATGCGATCCCCTCAGATGCCATGGACCTCTGTTGCTTCTGTGTCACATTTGGAGCATAGGCATCTTGTCTCAGAACTACTCTTAGTTCCATCTTCCAGAATGTATCTTGTAACCATTTTTCTCTCTGGTCTTGCCACCTCCAGGAGAACCGGATTCCCCACCTCAGTCAAGCTACTGCATGACTACAGCACTGGCTAAGACGGTGACTGCCACTTCAGGATTCACTGCCAGAACCTCTCAGCTAGGCTCTTATGATCTCTTCCTTCTGGTGAAAGGAGAATCTCTTTTTAATGCAAGAGAAAGCCTTTAAGTATTTTTTTAATACCAAGTTATTGTTTGTACGCATCCAACTCTTTTTTTACCAACTCTGAAAATTCCCCCAAATTCTCCTAAACCTTAAGCTTTTGAAAAGCAATGACCAAAAAGTATGTGAGCTGCTTCTGCTCTTTCTTTGCCCCACACTTCCCTGAGGCAACCTAGGACACAACAAAATCTCCTCGATGGGAAACAAGAGAAGAAGAGAAAGTGATACAGGGAGAAAAATGTCTCACATATTTACCCAATCTGACTTTGGTCAAATTTCCTGTTAATATGGCATATATAACCAAGTTCGATTGATTCTATCTCTAATCTCTTTTCTCCTTTTTATTCTGTTGCCACTATGGTGGTTTAGGTCTGTATAATTTCTTATTTGAAATACTATAAAACTACCTACCCTTCCTCTCTGGTCTAACTTTCTCACTGTTATTAGAGTGAGTTTTCTAACACAAAAGTCATCATACCATGCCACTAAGCCTGTCTGAAATGGTTCAAAGCCTCTGGGTTGCTTTCAAGAATTAACTTAAACTCCATATGACACATGAGACTTCATGACCCAGTCTCCTCCAGTGTTATGTCTTGCTACTCCTCGGAACCTAGTCTACCCCGAAGTTGAAACCAAACAAGAATCTGCTGTTCTATTCCAAGTCTCCCCACCTCTATCCATGCTGTTCCTTTTTTCTGAAATTCCATTCCTTTCAGTCTTCTCATGTCAAACTAATTTTTCTGTCAGACTTTCCTCTGGGATCATTCTCCCTGGGAATTCTTTCCTGACCTACCCTCATTTGTGATTAGAAACCTCTTTTCTGAGTGACTAAACCATGCAGATTGCACCGTTATAATTGTTGGTTTACTAATCTTTCTTTCCCAGTAGTCTGTGAGCTCCTTGAGATCAGGAATTCTTTCGTCTCTATATCCTAGGGACCTAGCACAGAGGTCTAGAAAGAGTCAGTGTTTATTAAACAATTCCTGAATTACTGTGTAATGACACAGTTTATATTATTTAAAATAAGGCTAGTTTCTACATTACATATCCAGCATATTGTATATCTGTGTCAAGCAAATTAAAATAATAATAGTAAGTTTTTCTGATCAATTCTAAACTCACTAGCTAGGTTAAAATTTGATTTTATTTTTCTTAGAACATTGCTTTCGTATTAGCCTTAATATCTGGAGTTCTTGATTCGCCTTTGATAGCAGAAACAAGGTTTTATTTTTTGGACATTTCTAGAAAAACAAAACAGAATAAATGAAACACACCTGAGCATAACTCATATGTTACACTATACCTTAGTAGAATTTTACTCCATTTTGGGGCAACTGATTGAAAGTTAAATGATAATAGACATTTAAAGTTATGCCAGAGGGAAGTCAATGGAGTGAAGACTTATTCTGACATCAGATTATCCTTGATTGCACAAGATTTTATTAATGTTCACTACATAGCACTTTTCAGAGGTCATTGTGTGCTATCTATTTTACCAGATGCAATACTATATTATAGAACTGTAGAGTGGTCATTATTTGGTTCTTTATTTTGGGTAACATTAGGGAAACTAAACAAAGAAATTTAAACGAAGGTCTCAAAACATTATCCAAATGAATATTTAATTCTGCAAAAATGAATTTGACCTATTTTTACATTTTTTATCTTTTTGTTCATTTAAGCCCTCAAATTCATTATCCTCGGATGAGCTGTCATATATTCCTAATTAAAGTTATCCCTAAGTATAATGCAGGTAAAATTTTTGACTCATGGCATGATGAAATGAGTACGGTTTGTATTGTACACACCTCAGTTCCCCTTAAAGTGTGCACAGCAAATATTCAGCATTATATCAGGGGTCAGAAAGCATCTGCCATTAGATAGAGGCTGACACCTGTGTATAATTATCTAGCATGATTAATGAAGAAGGAGATCAAAGTTTCATGCAATTTTAATTTTATGCTCTGAGCTTGATATGCAAAGGATTTGTATTGGGTAATAAAGGAATATAGGTTCATTCTAATAAGCATGACAAATGAATTTTGTTAATGAGTCTGACTCATTAGTTAGACGTCTATAAACCTATGTGACCCTTAGTTCCCTGGCAGAATTTGAGGATAATCTTAATGCCTAATTACTAGTTGTGTGATGATATTTCAACAAATTAGTTCCTTTATGAAAAGCAAACACACATAGAAGTATTTATGCTGAGGTACGACAAAACCAAAACACTTATAAAGAAAAGCATCTTGGCTTCAAAAGCTAAATCCTATTAACAGCAATTTTCCACAAGGCTACATTTTTAACATCTACTGTAGGCCTCTGTAGACACTTCGACAAGAATGACATTTTGGCAGAATTAACAAACCAGGCAAAGAATGTGTGCTCTAGCCCTGACATGAGTGCTAGTGAAATAAAAACACAGACAACATCGGATGCTGTGTTCAGCTACAACCTGCATTTCTGAGATGCTGCTGATTCAACTTAATCTCAATGTCCATATTATAACAAGCTGGTCCCATGCCTGCAGAGAGCAGTATGAAAGTTCAATAGCTTAAATTAAGATGAAGAACATGTTCTCTTTTAAATAACATCCAAAGTATAATGCAGTGTGCAAATAAAAGCAAATGCAAATAAAAAATGACTTCTCTTGGAACTTTTTCTGAGAATGACTACTTGATACTTTAAAAAAAAAGTTTCTTGGGTTTTGTTTTCTTTTGTTTAAATGATTTTTTAGGAAACTCATTTTAAAAACTTTTTGGTGTGAAATCATGATGGAACCAGGGACTCAGTGATCAATAAAATTCTCAATATGTTCCAGATGACCCTTGACCAAACTCATTGCTTTTTAGTTTCATCTTGCAGTAAACATGATTTGAATGCTTACACTATGCTAAGTGCTAAAGAAATATTGTATGAACACAGGGCCTTATCTTCCAGGAGTTCAAAACCTGGTCAGGGAAATAAAAGTGCAACCAATATAATGCAGAGGAGTCGTACATAAGTGAACTGGCTAAGTGCCATGAGAATCCAGGGGCACAAAGGCATTAGCCATTAATTCCCAGGCTCAGCAGAAAGAAAGTGTTGGAGAGGCTTTAGGAAAAATATGTATTCATTAATTTATTCATTCATCAACCACGTATTGAGTGTCAATGAGCCAGGCCTACATTAGGCTTGTATTAGGCACTGACTGCATATAGATGAATAAATACCTGTTCTTTAAAATATCACAGCTTCATTTCCTTTCTATCAATGAATATTTTTGTTTGTCTTTAGAGAATATAATGGTGAGAAATCAGGAGTACAGACTTCATGGAGTTTATAATCTGGAAGAATATACTGACAAATAAAAAAGACAGTCACGACACTATGAGATATTAATCAGTATTAATATTTACTAACTAACATTTATTATTTTCTTAAGTGAAATATCCCATTTAATCCTCATACTGACCACCTGAGGTAGACACTATTAAAGCCTCACTTTAGAAAAGGGAAAACAGGCACGGAGAGGGTGTTTAATCTATTCAAAGTCAAATATCCAGGAAATGGCGAAGCCGAAATTTGAACCCAGGTAATCTGGGAACAGGGTCAGTGTCTAGCCACACTCCTAATACCTCTCGAAGTTCTGTGATGGGAAAAGTGCGGGGCGCTATGGTGCAGAGATCTAATCTCTAGGAGGGAGCGGTGCTAAAGACTACCTGAGCAAAAGGAACATCCATGTTGAAACTTGTTCGTATCAGTGAGAAATACTTTTCAAGAGGCAAGTACAGGAAGCTAGCGCATGGTTTCTGCTGCATTTGAGCCAAGACTGTGAAGGATGAGTAGAATTTGGATAGACAGGAAAGAAAACAGCACTCCAAGCTGAGGGAACACCGCAGGCCAAGAGAGAGAAGCTTCTCCCCTTGAACAAAGCTCTTATACTTGCTATCCAAATGGAAAATAACTGAAATTGATTATATGATGTAAAAATTCCTGAAAGGACAGATCTTTCTAAAGGAATTTCAAGAATATGTGAATGAAGTATTTGACTTTTAAACACCTCAATTTGCTCACCAGGATTCCAAAATTCCTTAGAGCCCAAGGAACATTGATGGTAGCTTTTTTTTTCACTACAGAAGCATCTAATTAAAAAAAGCATCTTCAAAGAAATTTGTTTTTCAGATGTAAACATACAAATAATAGCTAATACTTATAAGTATTCACTCTGTATTTGGCTTGATGCTATACACTTTACATGAATTACTTCATCATGTAATTGTGTGTATTAAGTGAAATATGTACTGCCATTTTTCGCTTTGTATAAACAAGCCAACTGCAAGTTAGAAAGATTAAATAATTTGCCCTATACCACAGAGGTGAATGAGCTGGAATGGAGACAAAGCAGACATCAATCCATGCTGTTAACCATTATATGCAGCTGAGTTCCACAAAAAGTTTTTTACCAAACTTTTAGGTTGACACTGATGAGAAGAAACTGTCTTATTTATTTTTTTTAATAGTATAGTGTAGAGGAAAGAGAAAGAAGAAAACTCGATTTGAGTCCCATCTCTACAACTTTCTGCTTTGTGCCCTTAGGCAATCATTTCACCTCTCTGAGCCTCAATATCCCATCTTTAAATTGAAGGGATTTGACTACATGGTGTCTAAGGTTTCTTCTGGCTATAAAGAGTTGTGATTTTATATTTTTTAAAAGGCATAGTAACACTATTTCCACATTTTTAAAAAAGAATTTTAAAAACAGGATAAGTCAAAAACTTAAAGAATTCAAATTTAGTAAGATTTTTGGTAAATAAAGGCTAAAATCATGAGAGGTCGACATGACATTTTCAATATGCTGAATTATTTTCTGCACCTATGAGAGGGTGAATATCCACCATATTTTTCACTCATAACTCTAAGGGCTAGTGACACAGTTCATTTCCTCATTTCAAAAAGATTGATTTCATCTCCGAGAAAAGGTGCACATGAGCTGGAAAAAATGAATGTTTATGGGAACTGGGAGCATCCGTTCTCATTTTATTAAAGCATCAGCTTATGTTCCACTTAAGCCTTGCTTACTAAATTCAGGATTCCTCGGTCTTTAGTCTAGGAAACCATGTGTTTGTGTAAAGGAACAAGCTGTCTCTTTTAATCCAAGAGCCAAATGTTAAGATTCTTCAAGTGTCAGTTTGAATTTTAGTGTTCATGATCTTAAATCACACAGATGTGTCTGCTCAAAGCTATGCCTCTGAAGAGCTCCCAACACAGTCATAGGATAGCCAGATAACTAGAAAAATAGCCCCCACAAGAGTGGCTGCTTCTTCTGATTACTTTGGGCTCCACTTCCCACTGACCTCTTCAAACCTGCTTTCTTATTAGGCTTCTCTGTCTCACCTACTCCAAGCCCCCTTTCAGTGGGCTCCAGTGGGCTACAAAATCTGACCAAGCCCTTTCCTGAGATGCAGCTTTTATTAAAGTTTCTTAGACACTATATACTGCAAGCTAGAGTGTCACCTGCCCACCCTGTGCCCTGTGTCAGCCTTCAGCAAAAAAGTAGAAGGAAGGCAGATGCAAATTTTATGATTATGATGAGAAAAAAAAAGACAGGAAAATTTCTTCGAAGATATGTGAAACAAAACATAACAATATTCCTACATTTATGAGTCACTTTCCCAGCCATAAGTTTATTTGATTCTCAGAATTAAACAGGCGGGACATGTGCTCTTAGCCCAATTTTTAAATAAGAAACTGACACTCAAATAGGTGGTGTAAGTCTCATTTTGTGGAAGCTATGTGTTTTTTTTCTCTAATTTTTTATTTATTTATTACGGTGACATTGATTAACAAAATTCAATAAGCTTCCAGTGTACAATTCAACAGTAAGTCATATATATAATATATATAATAAGTCTTATATATTATATATATATATATTGTATTGTGTGTTCACCACCCAAAGTTAGATTTCTTTCTGTCATCAAATATTTGACCCCTTTTATCCCATCTACCTCCCCCCTCCACTCTACTCTCTGGTAACCACCAGTCTACTGTCCATGTCCATAAGACTCTGTTTGTCTGTCATGTTTGTTTGTTACTTTTAGGTTTATATCCCACATATAAGTGACATCATGTGGTTTTCAACTTGTCTGGCTTACTTCGCTTAGCATGATTATCTCAAGATCCATCCATGTTGCCACAAATGGCAGTATTTCATCTCTTCTTATAGCTGAATAATATTCCATTTGTGTGTGTGTGTGTGTATATATGTATACACACATGTATATTACATATACATATATATCACGTCTTCTTTATCTAATCATCTATTGTAGGACACTTCGGTTGCTTTGTGGAGGCTATTTAATTCCTGTGGCTGCAGACCAAGGCATCTAACAAGATTTAAAATCTTCTATCCTAAAATTCATACCAAAATTGATGTAACTTTGTTCTTGCATTAAAGGTCACTTAATAGTAATCACTTAACAAATATTTCTTGACCACTTATGTTCTTCATTCTCAAGGAGCATACAGGCCAAGTCTAGCTTTCCATCTATGATCCTGTGCTTGGAAATTAGTGAAAGTTCAATGATGAATAATAATTGCACATCTACTAATCCAAAAGTTGACTTTGTACAAATTGGCATAAATGAATTTTTTCAAGACACTTTGTGATATATGCCAGAATATTATCATAATAACACTCCAAATATGATGACCATAGTGTAAAGGGTGACTGCTGAAGTTGTACAAAGTGCAACCTGAAGAACCACAAAAGGAAGCCTTGACTCAGGGAAGGTTTTACAATTCAGGAAAGAACCTTGAAATAGAGATACATTCCATGGACAAGAGAGGGAGAGGGAAAGTGTGGAGAAAAGAGCACGATGTAGGTGAGACAAGTGCACAGGGGGACTTGCATGGAGCAGCCAATAATATAAACAGTGATACTAATAATAAACATCATTTACTGAGTATTTAGTGTGTGCCAAGCCTTAAATTTTCCACATATTGACTTGTATAATCCTCAAAGCAGTGTAATGACAAAAGTATCAGTTATTATGAATGAGGAAACTAAGGCACATAGAGAGCTGAAGTAACTGGGACTTTATAGAGGGTATTATTGACTTCAATTGCTTTGTAATCGGCATATGCAATTTAATAAAAAAGAACTACTTAGCTAGTTCTGCCCAATCTATTTGTAGAAAATAAGTAATGGAGACCACAGAACTCATTTGGAATTTTTTAATATTATATTTTTATCAGCATTCATCACATTGGAAAATTAAGCTGAAAATATCTATTTCAACAAACTTGTGTGAGCAAACTATTAATTAATTTCCTTTAAAGACAATTTTAGGTGGTACATTTCAAAATAATAATTTTTTACCAAAAATTATTTCCTTGATAGATTATACAAACTTGTTCAAACATTGTGAAACAGGTGATTTAAAAAAAAATCTCAATATTGAATGTTATAAGTCACAGATTGCCCCAATTATAAACTTTTTATAATAGTCCTATACCAGAAACTGGTGATTCCATTAACATAGATGACTCAATACAGAGTTAAGTCTTATTTTGTTTAATGAACTGAGAAAGATTTCAATAAATTTTAAGCTTTATTTAACCTATTTTTAAATTTAGAAGGTAAGGCGATTTTTGGAGTACTCTCTTAAAGCCACATTGGTGGTACTAGCTATAAGGTGCTAATTACAGCGCTAATTCCTACAGACATTCCTCAACTTCTAAGCCTGTCTCTGCCCTCTACCACCTCTGCTTACTTGGAAAGGTTCTCACTGCGGAAATCTTTCTCTCAAAAAAATGAAGCTTTAGAGACAGCACACATGCACCTGAGAATGGAGATCAAATTAAGGTACCTATAGCATATCATTAGTTCTAGAAAGTTATAACAGATTAGAAGAATTTGCTGTATATATCTACTTAACAATGTACATAAATAAGTTGCAATGCTAATTTAGATCAAATGGTCAGAAGTTGGACATAGACTTCATCTGTAACTAATCTGACACAGAATGTTCGACTTTGAGCAGATACAATTCCTTCTATTTTATGAAAATAGAGGTTTTAAAGTGCTTTAAAAATGAATTCAGTTGACTATCTGGACATCTAACAGCTATTTAAAAACCAAGATTTTAATTATTTAAGGATAAACGAACCTATATTTATTGACTTTATCGCTCAGTAAGGGCAAATAAAATTAAGATTCAAGATGACATGTGTTCTGTGATTTATGAATCCACAGAAGCTACTGGAGAGGCACAGATATTTGGCAATGGGTTCACTAACCACCTGGAATCATGAGAAGTTCTGTATCCAAGGACATAACTTCACAGTAGGCTCTGAACTGTATACTTAAAACCTCAGTGGCAAGTACTCACACTTCCAAATGTTCTATGTCTCCTTGGGAGTTTTTAGCTACAGAAACTATAGTTTAACTCATAGACAACATTCCTTATAAGCCGCTTGACTCCTCCTTTCTGTCTACCACCCCATAGCCCTCTAATGCAGAAAAGGGTCACACTCACCATCCAGAAGCTGATCCTTCTTCATATACACACTGCATGCGATGGAGCCAACCCATGACCCAAAGCAACATATGAAGAGCCAGGTTTCTTAACTGTAAGTCGTTTGCTGCCCCTCCTCTGGCCTCTGACCTCTGGCCCATGGACTACACTCCCATCACTGTCCTCGGCTTCCTGGAATACTCTTCATTCTCTGTTGCTGGACCTTTTCTGGGATGACCATTTCTCATGTGGACCTTAACCTAGTACTTATCTTTGTGCAGGCTAAAATAACAGCCCAGAGATGGTCTCTGTTTCATCTTTAGCCCACATTTCCATAGCTCCTTCTGGTAAATATCTATCATAAATTGGCATTCCAAGCTCAAGGCCCTAAGACAAGTATCTTTATAAATAATCTCTAATCATGTTCCTATATTTAGACTTCAGACACCTGAACTCCTGGCACTGGTTTTCCTGGTCCAATGGGTCTTGCTGTCTGAGTCCCTGATTATGGAAGCACAAAGAGCACTAGGCATATTTGAAATCCATCTAACCAAATCAATTTTCCAGGAAAGTTGTTTATTCAGAAGTTTATTGAGTTAAGTTCTCCCTTCTCCTGGAAGGTTTTGCAAAAGAAAGAGAATGACAGTAAAACATTCTGGAACAGAGGTAGACAAATATCTGGTAGAAGAATGTTACTAAGGAAGACAAAGTTACACGTTCATAGGGCTGGAGTATAAAAAGAGAGAGTGAGCCTCCATCCATGTGCTTTTAGTAAGAATGTAGTTGTCTCTCTTCTCTTTCTCAACCCTAGAAACACTGAGGATAAAGCCATTGCATGGGTTCTCTCTTTTAGAAATCTCTTCTTTTTCCGTTCATGATATTATATTAGTATCATTAGTAAAGTATGTGTACTACAGACCACAAGCCCCAAGAGTACCCTCCTTTTTAAGGAGGGTGGGGGTAGGGTATGGTTAGTAAGGAGGACCATAGATGTGAGGACAGAAAAGGTAATAATTTAAAAAGCCTTGCAACCTTGATAGTGGCCTCTAGTAGCCAACAGACTGACTCTTTAGTGGGTATGAAGCTGGAGAATCTTGATATGATCAAAATGGCATCATCCAGTTAAAATTGTTAAGATAAATTATAAAAGACTTTGAAATGAGCAAAAGATCACTGAATGTCTTTTCAATGGAATGTTTGGTGTTGGCTAACAAATGTTTTGGCAGTATCTGATTCCATAAGGGTTTCCATTTTTTATTGTCTTTGACTAGGCTATTTCACAATTCTGTAAGTTGTGGAAAATTAATAGTAATGAAAATGATTCTTATCCTTAGAAATGCAATTATATTTTGTCTGGTAGGGATAGAATTAATTTCTACTCTGTAGAAAAGATGGCTCCAAACATTACTTTATTGCCCATAGGATGTTGAGTTTTGCAACTGTTAGCAAATTTATTGCATCATTCCCGATTGTCTACAGAAGTCGTTTCTTCAGAATCTCCTTTGAATGAGTTATAACATTTCAATGGTTCCCTCATTTATTAATAAGCAAATATAATGTTAGCATGTGTTTATTTTATATTTGTATGAGTGGCATGATTTTACATATTCTGAAGACCATAGTTCAACAAAAATATGACTACGGAATCACAATCCGGTATGGAGAGGAAGAGGAGTTGAGTTAAAGAAGGGAATTGGAGTGCTATTGGATATTTATTACCAAAAAAAAAAAACATTAGTCAGGGTATTGAGAATCTATGCAAAATAAATCCAGATAGGCAACAGTCTAATTTAGCAGTGTTTCTCCATCTCTCTAAACAGCTATTGACGCTATTTTTTTCTTCATGTCTTGTAAAGAATTTTCATTTGAAAAACAGTAGAAATTCTGTTCCAAGCAAATCTGGAAAGAGAGTGGCCAGTGTTTTTCCACTAAACTTTACCGATAGAGCAAATGCTTCTTTGCACAGACCAGTTCCTAAGCAAAAAGAACTTGATACCAATTAGATTTTTGTTGAAACCATTATTCTGGTGACAACCAGAAAAGATAAAAATCAGTAGAGAAGACTGAGTAGACAGAAGAGTTATAGCCCATATAATGACAATTGCCAGAGGATAGTGAGAGGGGTTGGAAAATATCACCTTGCTACATGAAAGGAGACACTGCATACGGTCTCACTGGTTGTAGTTGAATTACTATTGCACTGCTTGCCCTTAATGGAAATATCTTCATTTGACTAAATCAGCCATATGGTTTAATCATAGAGGATAATGAAATATATTAGGCATTAATGATTAAATAATATTCAGCAAACTATAGTCGACCATCTTATTAATTATTGTATTTAATAATGAACACAAGATAATTAGAAAAGCAAAAGAATCAAAATGGTAAACAATCTAAGTCAACACAATTTCTAATACACGAATTCTGTCATTGGATTTTCAGTGGGCTATTGTACACTTCTTTAATTGAATCGGCAAGAAAGATGGACCACAAATGATTTTAACCCACCTTATTTCTTGTTTCAAACTTTGCAATGGGAGACAATTCATTACTAAAAAGTAAGGACTTTGTTTTTCAGAACTCCCATACCAGTGCAAAGCATGGACTTAATCGGTTTGGAGTTATAGTTCTCTAAAATTAAAAGGCGTAAATCATGTTTCTACGTTCCACAACCAAATCCAAACATGTCCACCTAGGCAAGATCAAAGAGAGAATGGCATGTTTCAAAATGACAGAAATCAACATAAATCTACTGAAAAGTTTTAGCATAAAATAAATAAACTCTCAAGTTAGCTAGCTCCTCATTATTATACCTATTTTAAGTGCTTTTAAAGTGCTCTTTTATTGATTTATATATCACCAAGAAGTGGCTAATAAAACTACGGACTAGTCTGAACATTTTAGCACCAAGAAATACAAACCTGTGTATCTCATAAGCTGTGAACTTTTTAAAAGGTTGACACTTTTATTCTTCTATCTCTGAGACTGTCTGATCAAGACAAGAAAAGGGAGGAAAGGAAAATGGGTAGAACACTAGGGGAAATAAATGGTGGGTGCTTGCAGTGCCCCTGCAAGAATTAAGCTATTAGTGATAACTCATAATTTGAACAGCACTTTTAAAATAGAAATGTACTTTCACTTTGATTATCTTTTTTTGTGCCGCAAAAGGAAGTAAAGCGGGCACGTTATTCTTCCCATTACAGAGATAAAGAAACAACTTTGGGGAGAATCAATGACATATGCTGCTTAGTGGAGAAGTCAGGACTTGAACTGCAGTTGTCTGCGTCCAACATCTTTTCTACTACACTCTGCTGCTCTCCCAACCCCCTGTAGCCCCTTTTAGAACAAATTGCCATTTTGGTAAATGGTAAAGCTTGGTAGCAACTTGAACTACACTTGGCACTCTGATAAATGACCCAGGCACTTAATTGGGATGCTTGCCAAGGAATAGAGTTAGTGCAGTGCATTTCCAATAGCTCTAAACAGCAGATGAATTGCACGTCAATTTATTTAAATAGCAAGACAACGAGCCTATTCATGGCCATTACCAGGTGCGGATTGATGCCTGCTAGCATAGATTTCCCACTGTGAAGCCCTTTAGTCACTCCATGCCGCTTCCCCACTCCATTATGCCTGTTAAATGAATCAATCTTACTTTAATATCATTCTTAAATATTTAATGCCAAGTTACAATGCCGCCTTTTGAAATCAGTTGGTAAAATAAAAGCAAAGATTGTTCAGCAGGATGCACCCCACTTCTGCAGCCTGCACACTTCCACATGATTACTTACTGGGGTGAGCTGTTTGCCCCAGGGGTGGGCCAATTAAAAGGATTTATTTGCTCGTGTAACAATCTAGGTGGCAGCAGAAGTAACCGTGGTTACAAAAAAAAAAAAAGAGTAAGCAATTTAAGGCTTACTTTTCTGGTTGAATCCATATTTGTTGCAATGCAGAGCTTGACCCAGAAAATCACTTTCAACACTTTATCAATGTGTGCTCCTTTATAGGAATTATACTGGGCCCTGTGTGGGAGAAAGGGAGATGACTGTCCTAAAACGAACTTTCAGCCCTGCTTTTCGATATGCAAATGATTAAATTGCTAGATTTTTAGACAACCAGCACACTCAAGCCAATTAATTCAAATCAACTACTGTTTCTGCGAGTAGACCTGTATGTGATTCTACACCAGGATATGAAGCTCTATTTTATCTTTCCTTCCTTCTGCTTTAGGTCTGGCATGTGGATACAAGCTTTTCGAAGCCTTTTTCCCCTCTGTCATTTGCCACTAAGATGAACAGAGCCACATTCTGGATCGCAACCCTGCTATTGTCCTTCCAGTCCTCTCTCATTGTTCTCATTCTATTCTTTGTTTTGCTTATGAATTAATGTTTGTGTAGAAGAAGAAGGATTAGATATAAAATATGGGTTTTCTTTTCCAGCTATGTTGTTTGCCAAAGATCTCATTTATACAAATGTGTTATAGAGTACTTTTTTCAAACTTTTTTCCTGCGCTTCACATTAACTAAGGAATTCCAACACAATAAAGCACCTTTTTGTT